>NC_086339.1:9610196-9910196 GCF_032445375.1 Bacillus rossius redtenbacheri | reverse complement strand
ATCTTTTACAAACATGAATAGCATCATGATGTGTAGTGATTTGGGACCGAACCAGAGCAGAAAAATTAGTGATGTAGGTGAAATGGGATGAATCGTCATTGACCAAGAGCAGAAGATCGAAATGATGTTCTTTTTCTTCAGTAGCGACTCGTGCAGGAACAACATTCAGATTCTCGTCGATACTGTAGATGTTGATGGAGACTCCGGGGTTCTGTTTTTCAAACAGTGGTATTTGCTTGATTGGAGTAGGGAAGTCAGTGTTGTTGAAGTTGAACTTCCCCTCCAAGTCATGGTAGCGCTGGTTGACACGTTCAGGATGCTCACCTTCCACGTACTTCACAAGAATCGACCACTTAAAGCACATGTGGTCTTCGAGGTTTTGCGGATTTATCACTGCGTATTTGTCTTTGATGGAAGTAGGTAATTCGATGTAGGAGCTGGCACGGAGTGGATCGAGCTTGTTGATTCTCAACTGTAGTCGCTTAACGGCCGACAAAGTCCATCCGGACCCCTTACCCATGTAGTCTTCCTCCTCCTTGCAGATCTTAGAGATGGACTCGGTAACTGCCTCCTCCACCTCATGAACTGCGTAGAGGGGGACATTCATGGTTTTGAAGGCCCTCTTGTCTTCACAGGCATCTACGGGTTTTTTGTAGGCGCACTCGAGCACGATATTGAATTTGAGAGGTCCGTTCTCTTCAATCTCCTCCACAAGTTGGTTGATTATTTTGTTCTTGATGGAGTCCAGGTACGTACAAATATCCTTGGCAGAACTTGGCGTATTTTCTGCCACGTACGTCTTCAAGTTACCCTTGAAACCCACTTCGGCGGTGATGAAGCCGTGGGTATTGGCCAAACCAGTCCCGGTCACCACCTTTGTTCGGCTGGTCGAAGGCTTGGGCGTAACTGCAGGCTTAACTGCTACCATCCTCTGCTTCTTTGTTGGAGGCGGAGCAGGCCCCTTGCATACCTTGATGTGGGCTTTTAACTTATCAGCCCTGGCGAACTCCTTAGCACAGTTGTCGCAGGTATGTGATATGCGGTTTGGGTTAAGACCGCAAGCCGACTTCTCATGGCGTCTTGCAAAATCAGCACGGGCGAAGGCCTTGTAGCAGAAGCTACACCGCATGCCTGATGTCGTAGCGACAGCTCCAGCACATGATGCAAGGTGCTGCTGCATCTTATCGCTGCGTGCGACCATCTTTCCACATAGGTGGCACTGTTGGTGGTCACGATGCTGGTTCTCAGCACACTGACGCTCGTGCCGGTAGCGGTTGTGGCCTGCCGTGAATGTAGCAAAGCAGAAACGGCATTTCTGAACGGTAGACGCCATCATCACGACACTCGGTAGACTGGTCTCAACGTACGGAACACACAACGGTAGCTCGACGCACGGAGAACTATAACAAAAGAATTAAGAATACAATGTAGCTAGATGTTAACACGAAAAAGTTGCAAACATAACCTCAAAACTCTATCCCTCAAGCTTATTAACCTAAACTGATAGCAATGTAACTAAATAAAAAAGTTACAAACATAACCTTTAAGCTCTAGCACTCAAGCTTACTAACCTAAACTACTAGTAATGTTACTAAATAAAAAAAGTTGCAAACATAACCTCAAAGCTATTCCTTCATGTACAATCCTAAAAATGGTAGAATATTTAAAGTACCTACTCATAAAAGTTAAAGCTGAAAAAGTATTCAATGTTAACTCAAAATGATTGATTACATAACCTCAAAACTACACTAATGCACAACTCAAAAATGCTAGAATATTTAAAGTACTGTTAAAAGTTTAAGCTAAACAATTCCTGGTTACCCATACATAAGTGTACAGAGAAAAAACTAGCTATCAGATAACCTACGAAAAAGCTGAGAAACATAAAAATATTAACGAAACATGTAGCATACCTCAGAAAACGATGAAGTGGAGCTGCAGAAGATGATGAATCGGTGGCGGTAGGAATCGTGGTAGCAGCGAAACTCACACACGAACTAGCTCACTCAAACTCCAAGAACACAATGAAGCTCCGACAGTTAATCCTGGCCTTTTATAGCCTCGGACCTGCCTGTTCTTGGAAAAACATTAGGAACAGAGTATTTCTGTTGTATCCGCCAATAGGAATGTAGTACATGGAAGTACCATTGTCTTCGGAAAAACCCAGCATGACTCATGTGCATGTCGTAGCAGGTCTGTGAGTGGTGGTGGTAGAAATGTAACCTGACAGCCAAACATGGGAAACCACACTCGGGTAAAACCACGAATGACCTAGGTGATTAGAGATTAGGGCGCGAGGCACTGCCTGCATCGTGACTCATCACTCAGGAATGTCGTCTCACAGTGTCCAGGGGACCCAAACAATAGACTTGACCGTGCATGTCACAACTGGTACATTAGTCCGCGACTTTGTGGCGCCATGAGGCGCTCATGAATGTCTGAGCCTGCCACCAACTGCTCGTCAAAGTGTCATCACAAAGCACTCGAGCTGCAGTCATGACGCGCATGCTACAACAGGCCCGTTAGTCACCGACTTCGTGGCGCCAATCTGACACTCGGGTAGACAGGTAGCTAAATGGTAATACTAGTAATGCAAGGAAATAAAAAAAATCGGGTATGTTTAATACATTTATTAAAAGTAAGAACACATTACAAAACTAAAACATTAACAATTTATTCTACATTTATTATGACCAACATTCGTTTATAAATTTTTAGCATTTCATTGCGAACAATCAGTTGAACATCCACAGAATGACACATTTTGCTGATGTTCCAGGAACAAACCCTTTTCACAAACATTTAAGGAGACTTACCTTAAGCTTTCTTTTCATTGGTCAAATAAAACATCTCCCTCTCTTCCCCTTTTACAATGATGCTGCTTCACCATTACGCTAAAATTCTGTAAGACCAAAAAAAAATATACTTCCCTTAAACCTTACGGTAGAAATTTCATCCTAGGATGCTGTTACTGCATCTAGAAATTAAAAATTATATTATCTCATACAGGTTTTATTTACATGTTAGGCTTAACCATCCTACCACACACACACACACACACACATGCATGCGCATGCGTGCACTGAGATGAAATACATACTTGCCCAAATAATGTACTTTTATTTACAAAGGCAACATATTAAAACACATAATATTTAAATTTTGTGTAGATTGGATGGTACCAGAAACCATACTACAAAACGAGCGGACAACACTTGATTCTTTACTATGATTGGGCTGACGGATTGCCTCTGGAATGCCCTTGTTACCTTCAACGACTCAGAATTAATACTTTTATCCATCAAAAAACAGCAACAGTTTAACTAAGCAAACATACACCCCACACCCCTCAAAAAATTGTTATTACACAAGGCATTATTTACATGGTAGGAGACCGCACATACGAAGTGCGAAGCTTCAGGTTAGAAATATTGATTAAAATAACTACTAAAGATGCTAATTTGTTTATGAAAAAATTGCACATGAAATACAGACACTTGCTTATTTACACACACATACATACATACATACATACATACATACATACACCCTGCATGGCTTCAGAAGTAAGTACGATATTTTGAAAACCACTCAAGACTTACATCTGTTTATGAAAAGGAGCTAAATATTAAAAAAAATTCAAAGTTAATTTTAGAGATGAAATATCATGTGCAAGTCCTTGCATGCGAGAAGATTTTATTACGCAATTATCTTCATTTTCCCCAAACCATAGGTCTGATGTCTGGATACCACACAAATCCCACACCTAACATATGCAATACGAGATGACTGCACGCCAGTCCAAGCCCCTGCGCTTAGAGACGAATCTGCACTAGAAGCGTTAGCAAGCATTGCAATTATCTCGCTTCACTAATGCAGATTCACCTCTGACTAGGTAGACCTCCTGAAACAGTAAACATAGGACGGTGAAACACATTCAAATAATGCATTTCAAAATAATTGAATAATATAAAACACTGCATATTTCACGAAAATCACCACGCAATTGACAGCCCTTTCAGTCACAATTCTGCGAATGCTATCACAGAATTCTAGATTTAGAAAGAAAGGATCATTCATTCCTTCATTATGGAACAAAGTAATACATCACATGAAGAGAAACAAAAAAGGCACACACTTCGTTCTTAGACTCGTGCCGCCTCCTTGACAGAGAGAAAAGATTGTACACATAAAATAGTATATATTTCATTTCCAGCGATGAAGCTGTACTAATATCACCTTGACAAGCTTAGATGATCTAGGGAGAGATAAAGTAAATATATTAACAAAAAAAGTCGACTAAAATTCATTTACAAACAAAATACTTAACATTCCTTCGATTACATATTTTTCTCAATTTAATAAATGAGAGAACACAAACATTTGCTTAAATCACTATTTATCAATTTTAAACTCTCTTGTAAAACAGGAAAAAATATATTGTATCATTCATTATTAGTTGTAATGTAAAAAATGCAAAACAGTTTCTTTGTGGGATGTGGAATGCTCACTCACGATCGAAAAAAAGAGGGACTTCGCTGTAACTCAAGGGGAGGGGGGAAAACCATCTTGAAAGTTGAAGTTTCTCATATATTTGGATGTATAGTAATCAAGTAAGTAATAACATTTGGTGGTATAATATCCGTCTGATTAAAGTTTATTTGCTAACATGAATTCACAAATTAAACGAATCTCTGAGTACATTTGCTTATCTTTTTTTAAAAAAAAATGCACAGATTGATTGTTTTATCATGAATAACCAGGAGCACACTAAAAAAACAAACGAAATTCTCGCCAATAATAACCAACAGCACACAAACAATAAAAAAAAAACCATGTGTCAGTAATAACATGCAGCATGCGGAGAAAATCACCAAAATATTGTCAAGAATAACCATCAGTACATGTAGAATACCAATAAAGTCTTGACATGAAAAAGGCTGAAGTGCACGGAGAAAATCATCAAATTCTCGTCAGGTAAAAAAAGCAGAAGCACATGAAAAAAAACCAACAATATTATAACACAGTAATGTTGAAGCACACGTAGAAATCTATCGAAATTTCATGTGAAAAAATAGGAGCACTCAGAGAAAACTATCAGGGAGAAGATTAAAAACTCATAAATTATCAATTTTTTTAAAAAAGTTCAATTTAAATCCTGCTAGAACTCTCATGTTGCTTAAGCAAAGAGTAAACAAGTCAGCTTGTGAACTCTTTGCTTAAGCAACATGAGAGTTCTAGCACAAGTCAACTTGTGAACTCTTTGCTTAAGCAACATGAGAGTTCTAGCAGGATTTAAATTGAACTTTTTTAAAAAAATTGATAATTTATGAGTTTTTAATCTTCTCCCTGATAGTTTTCTCTGAGTGCTCCTATTTTTTCACATGAAATTTCGATAGATTTCTACGTGTGCTTCAACATTACTGTGTTATAATATTGTTGGTTTTTTTTCATGTGCTTCTGCTTTTTTTACCTGACGAGAATTTGATGATTTTCTCCGTGCACTTCAGCCTTTTTCATGTCAAGACTTTATTGGTATTCTACATGTACTGATGGTTATTCTTGACAATATTTTGGTGATTTTCTCCGCATGCTGCATGTTATTACTGACACATGGTTTTTTTTTATTGTTTGTGTGCTGTTGGTTATTATTGGCGAGAATTTCGTTTGTTTTTTTAGTGTGCTCCTGGTTATTCATGATAAAACAATCAATCTGTGCATTTTTTTTTTAAAAAAGATAAGCAAATGTACTCAGAGATTCGTTTAATTTGTGAATTCATGTTAGCAAATAAACTTTAATCAGACGGATATTATACCACCAAATGTTATTACTTACTTGATTACTATACATCCAAATATATGAGAAACTTCAACTTTCAAGATGGTTTTCCCCCCTCCCCTTGAGTTACAGCGAAGTCCCTCTTTTTTTCGATCGTGAGTGAGCATTCCACATCCCACAAAGAAACTGTTTTGCATTTTTTACATTACAACTAATAATGAATGATACAATATATTTTTTCCTGTTTTACAAGAGAGTTTAAAATTGATAAATAGTGATTTAAGCAAATGTTTGTGTTCTCTCATTTATTAAATTGAGAAAAATATGTAATCGAAGGAATGTTAAGTATTTTGTTTGTAAATGAATTTTAGTCGACTTTTTTTGTTAATATATTTACTTTATCTCTCCCTAGATCATCTAAGCTTGTCAAGGTGATATTAGTACAGCTTCATCGCTGGAAATGAAATATATACTATTTTATGTGTACAATCTTTTCTCTCTGTCAAGGAGGCGGCACGAGTCTAAGAACGAAGTGTGTGCCTTTTTTGTTTCTCTTCATGTGATGTATTACTTTGTTCCATAATGAAGGAATGAATGATCCTTTCTTTCTAAATCTAGCATTCTGTGATAGCATTCGCAGAATTGTGATTGAAAGGGCTGTCAATTGCGTGGTGATTTTCGTGAAATATGCAGTGTTTTATATTATTCAATTATTTTGAAATGCATTATTTGAATGTGTTTCACCGTCCTATGTTTACTGTTTCAGGAGGTCTACCTAGTCAGAGGTGAATCTGCATTAGTGAAGCGAGATAATTGCAATGCTTGCTAACGCTTCTAGTGCAGATTCGTCTCTAAGCGCAGGGGCTTGGACTGGCGTGCAGTCATCTCGTATTGCATATGTTAGGTGTGGGATTTGTGTGGTATCCAGACATCAGACCTATGGTTTGGGGAAAATGAAGATAATTGCGTAATAAAATCTTCTCGCATGCAAGGACTTGCACATGATATTTCATCTCTAAAATTAACTTTGAATTTTTTTTAATATTTAGCTCCTTTTCATAAACAGATGTAAGTCTTGAGTGGTTTTCAAAATATCGTACTTACTTCTGAAGCCATGCAGGGTGTATGTATGTATGTATGTATGTATGTATGTATGTGTGTGTAAATAAGCAAGTGTCTGTATTTCATGTGCAATTTTTTCATAAACAAATTAGCATCTTTAGTAGTTATTTTAATCAATATTTCTAACCTGAAGCTTCGCACTTCGTATGTGCGGTCTCCTACCATGTAAATAATGCCTTGTGTAATAACAATTTTTTGAGGGGTGTGGGGTGTATGTTTGCTTAGTTAAACTGTTGCTGTTTTTTGATGGATAAAAGTATTAATTCTGAGTCGTTGAAGGTAACAAGGGCATTCCAGAGGCAATCCGTCAGCCCAATCATAGTAAAGAATCAAGTGTTGTCCGCTCGTTTTGTAGTATGGTTTCTGGTACCATCCAATCTACACAAAATTTAAATATTATGTGTTTTAATATGTTGCCTTTGTAAATAAAAGTACATTATTTGGGCAAGTATGTATTTCATCTCAGTGCACGCATGCGCACGCATGTGTGTGTGTGTGTGTGTGTGGTAGGATGGTTAAGCCTAACATGTAAATAAAACCTGTATGAGATAATATAATTTTTAATTTCTAGATGCAGTAACAGCATCCTAGGATGAAATTTCTACCGTAAGGTTTAAGGGAAGTATATTTTTTTTTGGTCTTACAGAATTTTAGCGCAATGGTGAAGCAGCATCATTGTAAAAGGGGAAGAGAGGGAGATGTTTTATTTGACCAATGAAAAGAAAGCTTAAGGTAAGTCTCCTTAAATGTTTGTGAAAAGGGTTTGTTCCTGGAACATCAGCAAAATGTGTCATTCTGTGGATGTTCAACTGATTGTTCGCAATGAAATGCTAAAAATTTAAAAACGAATGTTGGTCATAATAAATGTAGAATAAATTGTTAATGTTTTAGTTTTGTAATGTGTTCTTACTTTTAATAAATGTATTAAACATACCCGATTTTTTTTATTTCCTTGCATTACTAGTATTACCATTTAGCTACCTGTCTACCCGAGTGTCAGATTGGCGCCACGAAGTCGGTGACTAACGGGCCTGTTGTAGCATGCGCGTCATGACTGCAGCTCGAGTGCTTTGTGATGACACTTTGACGAGCAGTTGGTGGCAGGCTCAGACATTCATGAGCGCCTCATGGCGCCACAAAGTCGCGGACTAATGTACCAGTTGTGACATGCACGGTCAAGTCTATTGTTTGGGTCCCCTGGACACTGTGAGACGACATTCCTGAGTGATGAGTCACGATGCAGGCAGTGCCTCGCGCCCTAATCTCTAATCACCTAGGTCATTCGTGGTTTTACCCGAGTGTGGTTTCCCATGTTTGGCTGTCAGGTTACATTTCTACCACCACCACTCACAGACCTGCTACGACATGCACATGAGTCATGCTGGGTTTTTCCGAAGACAATGGTACTTCCATGTACTACATTCCTATTGGCGGATACAACAGAAATACTCTGTTCCAAATGTTTTTCCAAGAACAGGCAGGTCCGAGGCTATAAAAGGCCAGGATTAACTGTCGGAGCTTCATTGTGTTCTTGGAGTTTGAGTGAGCTAGTTCGTGTGTGAGTTTCGCTGCTACCACGATTCCTACCGCCACCGATACATCATCTTCTGCAGCTCCACTTCATCGTTTTCTGAGGTATGCTACATGTTTCGTTAATATTTTTATGTTTCTCATCTTTTTCGTAGGTTATCTGATAGCTAGTTTTTTCTCTGTACACTTATGTATGGGTAACCAGGAATTGTTTAGCTTAAACTTTTAACAGTACTTTAAATATTCTAGCATTTTTGAGTTGTGCATTAGTGTAGTTTTGAGGTTATGTAATCAATCATTTTGAGTTAACATTGAATACTTTTTCAGCTTTAACTTTTATGAGTAGGTACTTTAAATATTCTACCATTTTTAGGATTGTACATGAAGGAATAGCTTTGAGGTTATGTTTGCAACTTTTTTTATTTAGTAACATTACTAGTAGTTTAGGTTAGTAAGCTTGAGTGCTAGAGCTTAAAGGTTATGTTTGTAACTTTTTTATTTAGTTACATTGCTATCAGTTTAGGTTAATAAGCTTGAGGGATAGAGTTTTGAGGTTATGTTTGCAACTTTTTCGTGTTAACATCTAGCTACATTGTATTCTTAATTCTTTTGTTATAGTTCTCCGTGCGTCGAGCTACCGTTGTGTGTTCCGTACGTTGAGACCAGTCTACCGAGTGTCGTGATGATGGCGTCTACCGTTCAGAAATGCCGTTTCTGCTTTGCTACATTCACGGCAGGCCACAACCGCTACCGGCACGAGCGTCAGTGTGCTGAGAACCAGCATCGTGACCACCAACAGTGCCACCTATGTGGAAAGATGGTCGCACGCAGCGATAAGATGCAGCAGCACCTTGCATCATGTGCTGGAGCTGTCGCTACGACATCAGGCATGCGGTGTAGCTTCTGCTACAAGGCCTTCGCCCGTGCTGATTTTGCAAGACGCCATGAGAAGTCGGCTTGCGGTCTTAACCCAAACCGCATATCACATACCTGCGACAACTGTGCTAAGGAGTTCGCCAGGGCTGATAAGTTAAAAGCCCACATCAAGGTATGCAAGGGGCCTGCTCCGCCTCCAACAAAGAAGCAGAGGATGGTAGCAGTTAAGCCTGCAGTTACGCCCAAGCCTTCGACCAGCCGAACAAAGGTGGTGACCGGGACTGGTTTGGCCAATACCCACGGCTTCATCACCGCCGAAGTGGGTTTCAAGGGTAACTTGAAGACGTACGTGGCAGAAAATACGCCAAGTTCTGCCAAGGATATTTGTACGTACCTGGACTCCATCAAGAACAAAATAATCAACCAACTTGTGGAGGAGATTGAAGAGAACGGACCTCTCAAATTCAATATCGTGCTCGAGTGCGCCTACAAAAAACCCGTAGATGCCTGTGAAGACAAGAGGGCCTTCAAAACCATGAATGTCCCCCTCTACGCAGTTCATGAGGTGGAGGAGGCAGTTACCGAGTCCATCTCTAAGATCTGCAAGGAGGAGGAAGACTACATGGGTAAGGGGTCCGGATGGACTTTGTCGGCCGTTAAGCGACTACAGTTGAGAATCAACAAGCTCGATCCACTCCGTGCCAGCTCCTACATCGAATTACCTACTTCCATCAAAGACAAATACGCAGTGATAAATCCGCAAAACCTCGAAGACCACATGTGCTTTAAGTGGTCGATTCTTGTGAAGTACGTGGAAGGTGAGCATCCTGAACGTGTCAACCAGCGCTACCATGACTTGGAGGGGAAGTTCAACTTCAACAACACTGACTTCCCTACTCCAATCAAGCAAATACCAATGTTTGAAAAACAGAACCCCGGAGTCTCCATCAACATCTACAGTATCGACGAGAATCTGAATGTTGTTCCTGCACGAGTCGCTACTGAAGAAAAAGAACATCATTTCGATCTTCTGCTCTTGGTCAATGACGATTCATCCCATTTCACCTACATCACTAATTTTTCTGCTCTGGTTCGGTCCCAAATCACTACACATCATGATGCTATTCATGTTTGTAAAAGATGCTTCAAGCATTACGATGATCGGGGTAGGGTTAGCGGGCTCACTGGTCTTCAGTGTTTGGAAAAACACCGTGAGCTCTGCAAACAGCATGCTGCTGTTAGGATGGAGATGCCATCACCCGATCAAAACGGCCAGCCACCTGTTCTGAAGTTCAAAAACTTCCATCACAGTGATAAGATGCCCATCGTGGTATATTGCGACTTTGAAGCTATTCTAGAGAAAATCCATACATGTCACCCGAATACTGATGAGTCATACACGCTGCAGTACCAAAAGCATAAAGCATACAGCTACTGTATTTACGTGAAAGCTGATAATACCATCATTCCTGCACACCTCACTTCAGCACTTCCATCAGAGCCTGAATTGTATCGCGGTTGTGACGCAGAGGATAAGTTCATATCCCGCATTGTGGAGATTGGACATGACGTACAGAAAATATTTTCTACGTCTGTTCCTATGACTCCGCTCACACATGCACAAAACACTGCTTTTCTGCAAGCAAGGTGTTGTTGCTACTGTGGAGGAAAGTTCGGAGGAACTGTAAAGAAAGTTCGTGACCACAATCACTTCACCGGCGAATTTATTGGGCCTGCATGTAATGACTGCAACCTTCTCAGGCGCAGACCGAAAAAGTTGATTGTGTTCTTCCACAACCTGGCATACGATCAGAACTTCATTATCAGGAAGTTGGGGTATGATAGTAAAGACATCTTCATCATTCCGAATTCAGAGGAGAAGCTGATAACTTTTTCCAAGAAGTTACATGATAAGTTCAGCATTCAGTTTGTCGATACGTTCCGTTTTATGAGTCGGGGTCTTGCTTCGCTCGCTGAGTTCTTGCCTGCAGACAAGTTTATAAGTACTACTGAGTTTTTCGCGCCTGATGAGTTGGAGTTGGTTACCCGCAAGGGTGTCTTCCCGTATGATTTTGTGGATTCTTTTGCTCGACTAGATGATACTCGTCTTCCATCCATCGATGATTTCTACAATAGTCTGACTGATTCCATGATTTCATAGATGGAGTACGCTCATGCAGTGAAAGTCTGGGACAAGTTTCAGTGTGCTACTTTGGGGGAGTACGCTGACTTGTATCTAAAGACAGATGTCCTGATTTTGGCGGATGTATTCGAGAATTTCCGTTCCATATGTTTGGAGACATACAGCCTAGATCCGTCTCACTATGTTTCTTGTCCAGGGTTCGCTTTCGATGCGATGCTTCGAACCACAGGCGTACAGCTAGAGCTTCTTACCGATTATGATATGTACATGTTTGTGGAGGCTGGTATTAAGGGGGGAGTAGCGCAAAGCATTAAACGTCATTGCGTAGCCAATAACTCCTACATACCTGAGACATATGATGCATCCAAGCCATCCACATTCCTGGAGTACATTGATGCAAATAATTTGTACGGGTGGGCGATGTCTCTGCCGCTTCCAATTCGGCATTTCCAATGGGCAGACACATCAATTGATGTCGTGTCTGTCCCAGATGATTCTCCTACAGGCTACATTATTGAGTGTGATGTGGAGTACCCTCCCGAGCTCCATGAAAGTCATAAAGACCTGCCATTTCTCCCCATAAATCAGTGTCCGCCCGGCTCAAATCAATCAAAGTTGATGACAACACTTGAAAATAAAGAGCACTACATTGTCCACTACAAAAACCTCCAGCAAGCGGTATCTCATGGGCTGAGAGTGACTAAGATACATCGAGTCCTGCAGTTTGAGCAGTCGGCATGGTTGGAGCCCTATATTCGGCTGAATACCAACAAGCGGAAAGCAGCAGCCAACGAGTTCGAGAAGGAGTTCTTTAAGCTCGCTGTGAACTCGACATTTGGTAAACTGATGGAAAATAAAAGGCGGAGGCTCAAAATGGAGTTGGTGTGCTCTGAGAAGAGGTTCAAGAAGTTGGTGTGTCGTCCGTCCTTCAAGGACCGTACAATGTACGAACCGAATTTGTCTCTAGTCCACCTTAATCACGAGACCATCATTTTCGACAAGCCGATCTATGCCGGACTGGCCGTACTAGATCTTTCAAAGACTCTCATGTACGACTTCCACTACAATACCATGAAACCCCGTTACCATGACAATATTCACCTGATGTATATGGATACGGACAGTTTTGTGTATGAGATCCAGACAACAGACTTTTACTCAGACCTCAAAGCCGACCCTACACTGATGGCTAAATTCGACACCAGCTGCTACCCTTCCGACCACCCATGCTTCTCCCCCATCAACAAGAAAGTTGTCGGTAAATTCAAAGATGAATGTGGGGGAGAAGTGATGGAGGAGTTTGTAAGCCTACGGGCCAAACTCTACGCCTACAGGTGTGGTGGTAAGAGCGAGAAAAAGGCCAAGGGCATCCAGCGATGTGTGGTCAAAAACCACATAACATTCGATGACTACCTGGAAGCCCTGCAAGACCACCGCACAATGAGGGCAGGCGTTAGAGCAATTCGCTCCCATCAGCACATACTCTATACTGAGTACAGCAATAAGCTGGCCATAACGTGGGAGGACGACAAACGGCTGATCTGCGAAGATGGTATCCACACAGTACCCCACGGATATGTTGGAGGCGGCGAATAATTTTTTTTCTGTAAATAGTTTTTGATTTAAATAGTTTGGCAGTTTGGTAGTTGTTTCCATTTGTTGTATAGTTTTTCTGTTTTTGCTGTACAGTTTATGTTTTTGATTTATAGTTTCAATTTTTGTTGTAAAGTTTCAGTTTTTTTATGTGTAGTTTTTGTTTTTGCTCCATTTTTGCTGTGTAAAATATGTTCTTAATTTAATAAATACAATTTTACCTACATATTGTTTATTATTTTTAATATAGAACCTATATCCCACGAGGTACTGATACTTATAAATGTCTTACAGAATGGTGAAATGTAATTATACACAAACATTAAAATATCTGCTTCCATGCAGCTTTTAAAACACGAGTACGCAAACATGAACTTGTTTATAAAAGTGAAATTGAACGCAGACATTACAAATATCTGCTTCCGTGCAGCTTTAAAACACGAGTACGCAAACATGAACTTGTTTATAAAAGTGAAATTGAACGCAGACATTAAAAATATCTGCTTCCATGCAGCTTTTAAACACATGTACGCAAACATGAACTTGTTTATAAAAGTGAAATTGAACGCAGACATTAAAAATATCTGCTTCCATGCAGCTTTAAAACACGTGTACGCAAACATGAGAAGAGATTATTACTTGTGAGTTAGGACTCTGAAAATTTTTTTGGCCAGCTAAGATGGAGTAATAAATGTTTTTTTAAATTATCATTACTTTAACTAACGCATCCACAACGATAGTATTGATAACATATATTTTAGTTAAAACCTATAAGTGATAAGACTTTAATAAAAAACTGTCGGTTACAACAACAAAATGACTGTGGATTTTGTGGATTTTTTGGATTCTGTGGATTTTGGTCTATAAGGTTCATAACAATGTTGGTAGAGAATTGTAACTCGACCTTACATACACTAACATACTTTATAAACCTACAGCCGATGACGACATCCATCAGATGAAATCAAGATGGCAGTCTCCACTAAATAAGATGGTCCCTCCAGCAGACAACGATGGTATATATTTTTTCCCCTGATTTTCTAAGTTAATAATTATGATTTTCCAAGATGGTGGATGTAACGAAAAATTGTAACATGAATGAGTGGGGTGTTCGATGACGATGCCATTGTAACAGAGGGGTGGGGGTGCTAGATGATGTACTTGTAATTTAGAGGAGTGGGGTGTTCGATACGTAGGTTTTTAATTAAAATTTTATTAAATAATATTTTTTTAATTTTATTTTAAAATTTTGATTATTTAATTTTTTAAAATTTAAATTTGTTTTCATTAAAATCGGATAATAAATAAAGATTTTCAAGATGGCGGACGAAACTCAAAATAGAGGAATGTTGTAGAAAACAAAATGGCCACCGGACTTGATGTAATCCAAGATGGTCGCCGGAAGTGACGTAATCCAAGATGGTCGCAGGAAGGGACGCAATCTAAGATGGCCGCCGGAAGTGACGCAATCTAAGATGGCCGCCGGAAGTGAAGTAATCCAAGATGGCCGCCGGAAGTGACGTCATCCAAGATGGCCGCTGGAAGTGACGTCATCCAAGATGGCCGCCTCGAATCCCCGAATCCCCCTCCCCCCTCCCCTGTCCCCATATGAACCAAATACACCTACTCATTTGTATGATTCCCATTGTGGGGGGGGGGGGGGGGGGAAGCAGCATTTCACAATTACGATTTGACAAGCGATAGTAAGCGCCCCCCCCCCCCCCCCCCCCCGGGAGATACGACGCCTATGGCATCACTCAACCGCTGTGGTGCCTCCTTAACTTTTTCCTATGTTTCCTTCATAAAAGAATTAAAGAATTTGGTTTTTTATATTTTTCATTGTTCGTCTTTATGTAAGCAGGCAATTTGATGTTAACAACAGCCTATTTAAAATACCTGTATTACAGTCTACACTATTAAATTTCCGTGCGAAATATGCCTACATAAACGGAAATGTTTATTTCTGGCTTCTGCCGCTTCTTCAGAAAGTAACTGCCCTATTGGCAAAAGGGCATTCTCTATTATTATAGAAACATGTAATCAAATTTTTTGCATGGTAGGCCACAGGTCCCGATTTCTGAATAGTTAATATTTAGTAGCCCCACTTTCTTTTCCAGTACCCTCAAAACATCAAAAAATAGTACAAATTAAAGCTTATTTATTATAATTTTTATTAAAACAGTATATTATACAACTAAATACTAACTTTTTTCAAAGGCATTTCAAGCTCTTTGTCATTTTTCTTTTTAAATTTTAAAAAAAAATATTGTTGTAGCAGTTTAATACAGCTGCTCTAACTAGCGAATTAAACGTGAGTTTATGTGACTGTATACTGATTTAAAAAAAAAAAAAAAAACAAGTTTCAAATATACTTTTAAAGTATTTTGTTTAAGGCCTAACTTTATACAGCGCACTGCAATAGTTAGTAAAATAACATTTCCCCTTGGCGTGTATTAAAAAAAAAATCTCTTCATTGCCGTACGGTAAAAACTGATTGTTTTTTGTCCTATCATGCCGCGATTGGAAATGGCGAATCTATTTCCCGGTTCTCGGAACCCATGTGGGGCACTGATAACAGTGTCAGGCATGTAAAAGACCCATCTTTCTCCTAACCCGGTTTACACCCTAAAAGGGATTATCTGCCTGGGGGAGTATTGATGAATCGATGAGGTGTGAACCTAATGTTCGTGTTTTTGTGCTATGTTTTCCGCTGCTCGGATTCTCCCGCCCCTCGACAACTGGCGACTCTGGGGTCTGGGGAAATGCCCGGCTGGCCTGGGTAGGCGGTGCTGAACCCTAGCGGCCGGAGTGTAAACAAACACGCGGTGCGTGCCGGCGGTGACGTCACGGCCGGGGTCTCGCGTGGCGGCCGCGATGCCCCGCAGACGGCGGTTCGTCACGAGAGACACGCTCTCGCCCGAGATTCCCCCCCGAGCACAATGCAAGGTCGCGTTCCGTTACTCGCACCCGGGGGCGCGAGCGACGATCAGGCTGCGATTCGCGACTCCACGTGCGTTTCGGAATGGCTACCGTTACACTCGGAAAACTATTGTGTTTGTTTCGTCTTTTCGTTTTGCTGTGTTTTTTGTCTCGTTTCAACTGTTGTGTTGAATTTTTTTTTTTGGTTCGGAATTTTTGTCCTGTCATCATTTGTGGTTTTTTTTTCGTTCTGTTAGTCCATTTTTATTTGTTTTTTCTTGTTTGTTGACCATATTCCTGTTGTGGAATATTGTGTGGCGTTAAATCCTGACAACAGCAATTTTTTCTTAATTTGTATTTTTTGTCATTTGTGTTTTTTTTTTTTTTTTTTTGTAGTTTTCTTCTGCAGACATACATGTGCTAAGCGATGGCGTATGTCCAAAAGCCTACATCAAGTCAATTTTTATTTTCCTTCCCCTCGTCGAAATGGATGCCGCACACGCTTTAGAAACTGCACAGGAAAAGCGGCGGGTTCCATGTTATAACTCACCTCACGAGATTATCGGACCTTCTTATTCACGCGTTCGCGTGCGCGAACGATACTGACAGTGGGAGGGCCTAAGGTTCACGCCAGTCCATTCCGTGGCCCGAACAGTTCCGAACATCGCCGCTCGCTTGTGCAAATTCGGTAGCAGCTGCTGTTTAAATACGTAATTCAAACCAACCGTTAAAAAATTTTGTTTTACAGCATTTAAAATGTGGCTAATCTAACTTACGCAACCGTCTACAATATTAAAAGTACTTTTTTTTAAATGTAGCTAACACAAACTAACCGACTATTTCCACGAAATCACAAATTAGCTGCATCCGAACACATAGGGATGCGCTCACGACACATAAAGTACATCCCTATACATACAGTATGTATGCGCAGAACATTGCGGCCATCAGACAGTCTGCTTGCAATGTTGTCGCCTCGTGTCTGGTCGCGACAGTTTTGTGGCGGTGCTTGCTTGTGTGGAGGTCAACTACTACCAGACAAAATGTCGCGACGTGTCATTTCGCCGGTGATTTAAATCGAATCAATAAAACAACAATAGTTAATCGTTAATAAATGGTTGTGTCACGTCAATGAATGTTATTTAATTGTTTTGAGAACCTTAATGATCAATTGTATTTCAATCATTTCACTAATTGAAAATATGAAATCGTATTTTATACACTTTTCAGCTAATCATACGTACATAGCATTTTGTTTTGAAACTCTTATCTTAGAATATCAAACATTAATAAATAAATACAATTTCCCTTCCCCCCCCCCCCTACCCAAAAAAAATCCCTGAAAATCTCCAGTTTCAAGGGTTCATTGTTTTTCGAAAACCATAAGTTTTGTTGATTTGCGAATAATAATAATTGGAACACAAAGTCCATATATTAAAGTTTAATTCAAAATGATTTAACACACGTGTTCTATGTTCACGCTTAATCAGATTTCAAGTTTCTCCACAAAATTTTGTTGAGTCAATGATTGATCTTATAAACAATTACACAACTGCTATATATAAATTTTGAAATCACGTGGAAGGGAAATACGAATCCATAGAAGAGTTTTAAGGGGGGAGGGGGGAAATACTCGGTGTTCTTAAATTTGCGACGCAAAAGCCGACCGAGAACCAAACGGGAAGCCTACGATTCACTCGCCCTTCTGGACATACCCGAATACTCACGTTGGGAAGCCTTTTTTTTTCCACAGACGAGAGATCCAAACGCCCGATCGTGCATCTTCGGTTTTTTTTGTTCATTGTAAATAAATATACAACTCATGATAACTAATGGTCAATTAGGTTAGGTTAGCTACATTATAAATACTTTAAAACATTGTGGACGGTTGATTTGGTTAGGATAGCTACATTAAAGATACTCTGAAATCATGTAAACAGTTTCCCCCAAATAAATACACCTGTTGTGGTACGAAAAAAAAAAAAGCGAGCTTGAACTTCGGGGAACTTCGGGTTTGGCTCTCTCGTCTGTGAAAAAAAGGCTTCCCAACGTGAGTACTCACTCGGGTATGTCCAGAAGGACGAGTGAATCGTAGGCTTCCCGAACCAAACCCAAACGATCTGACGTCTGGAGGTGTGACGCAACTGGCGCAATGGCGGCTCTCTGGGAGAACGCGGCGAGGTCACGTGACGAGCTGTCAACCTCCCCCTCCCTCACCCAGGAACTAGCACATACACACGCCTGGGAACGGCGACGCCAGCTCGTTCCTGCGACTCCTGGGAATCGCATCGCCCGTAACCGCCTGGTGACACTGCAACTTCGCGAATGGTTGACACCTAGATCCAGCTGTTATTGTTTAGCTTTTACACTGGATTTTACAATGCAAAAAAAAAAAAAAAAACACGATCTGAAAAGCTATATTGCATGTTAGATAAACTAGTTTCCTTTTTTGTCTACGTGCGGTACTTCTACAGTATGCTAGGAAATAACAACAAAAAACACACAAATTTTGCACTAATATTCTTAATTTATATTTGTATGAATCATGCAATCGTGCGGCCTCGCCTAGTGTAAGCGGTGCCGCAGCACGTCAGTCGACTGCCGCGGTCGCGTGACACGTGACGTCACTCGGCTGCCGGGTGTATCAGCCCGCGCACGCGCCGGCTCCGCGAGCTTACAGCCGGACTGCACGCCTGTGTCTTTCTACCGTGTCGAGCGGCCCAGCTGGTCGCTACAGGACTCTTGGGGGTAGAGCCCATTTTCGGTCTCTACAGCTAACAAACGAGTGATATCCTGTTTACCACGGACAGGGCCGCAACTAGGAAGGGGGGGGGGGGGCGCAAGCGGGGCATACGCCCCGGGCACAAAGATGTGGGGGCGCCGAAATCGCCGGCTTGCATTGTAATTCCTACTACAACTGGTAGTGTTCATACATGGAAGTTACAGTAGCACAGAAACTGTTACATGTAGGTATGGAAAATTCTTAAATAACACAATTTTTCCGTGGAAGAGCCCCCGGACCCCCCGCTTTATTGGTGTGGTATGTGCAAAAATAGAGGACGGGTGGGGAGGGGGCGCATGAATCCATTCATGCCCCGGGTGCCAGAGACTCTAGTTGCGGCCCTGACCACGGACTCCGACGGCTGTGATTATAAAGGCAAGTACTGGAAAGTCTGAGAGGCAGAATCGGGTCGTGTGCACCGTTGCGTTTTGACGTCTAAAACTATTACGCGCGCTTATTGAACTGGGAAATGTTCGCTGGTCTTCCCCCCCCCCCTTTTTTTTTTGGAAAAAGTGACATTAATGAGTCGTATACAGGGAATGATACCTCATGAGGACAACTAACACTGACGTAATTGATATGTTAAGTGTTTGTGCCTGCTCCCGTTTCCATAATAAAATGATGCGTTTTCGAAAGTGACTTAGTATCACCCCCTTTTTCCTTAATTCAATGTTGCCGGTTAGCTCAGGCTAACCCCCCCCCCCCCCACCCCCCCCCCCCCACAACAAGGCGAGTCGACAACGGGAAACCTACGTATCAGTTGATACGAGAGCCAGAGCCAGCGCTTGGCAAATAAGCCTCCAATACCGTGATCGTATCGTGTCGGACCAATGCAGTCACGGGAAGCAAACACCGGTAGGTCTGTGTCTCAGCACGGTAGCATCCGGCGTCGCTGCTCGAGTTCAACAGTCGGCGCGGCCATATTTTCGGCTGGTTTTGGCCCTTATATGTAGTAAAAATTAACTTCTAACAAAAAAAAAACGAAACACTACAGAGAGATAGTTTACTTTTAATAAACTGTGGCCCAATCACTGAAGCAAAATAATGTCAAAAATATTTGGACTCTATCCTATCGCGAAATGAATCCGCGAATTTTACGGGTCTCTAGTAATCACATAAAATTTTCAGGTCTCTAGTTATCACGTAAAATTATCGTCCGTGAACCGACTTCACAGACAACCCCCTCCCACTATGGTGAGGGGGGTTGATGGCAGGGGAGAGCCCACGGAGGGTGACGAGTAAGGCACGAGTCCAGGCTCGCAGCAGTGTCTGTGCAGGCGGCGCGGATCCAGGCTGTGACCGCACGCTCGGCCTGGCGCGCGCGAAGCTGGGCGTGGTCCGCGCCCCACACAGCCAATGGCCGCGCGACACTACTAACGCGCAGGCGCGCGGGCGCGAGCGACGCAACTTGACGCGGCCAGACGTTCAAAAACACGTTATAGTTCCAAACACTAACTCAGCTTTAGTTGAAGTCAGTGTGCCTAAAATTCCAACTTAAGTTAATACAAAATGATTAAGGATTATCACGTGAAGAAAATAACTGAAAAATAAAAAAAGAGTTAGGTCACCTTGATTTTAAAGGGATATTAAGAATGAACTACGGTAAATTGGTTTAACGGGCAGACATGTACGAACGAAGATGTGAGTGTTCAGAAATTTTTTACGTTTCCGAAGTCAAATCGTGAGCATAAAACATATATTTAACGTAACTTAAACATAAGCTATTTTAATACTAAAAAAAAATAGTTTCAGTTATCGACTTGTCTTGGAAACTTAAAGAGTTAAGTTTCTGTTTAACACAGCATGTTGAATATTTTCTTCTCCTTTTTCTCGTCACTACTTTCAATTTAGGGCTATTTATATAATTTTTAACACGATACCTCTCTGTCAGTCATTGATCTGTCACAGATATTAACAGATTTTCACTACAGTGTAAGATAATGTGAGTTATAAGTTATTAATTACAAAAACTTGCGTGATATTTATGCATGTAATGTTACACTTAGTGAATATATATTGAAAACATTTGTGATCGAACAACAGATGCATGGAAAGTATCATGTGAAATTTACAGAAATAACCCTAAAATAATTATAATAACGAATAAATTTAAAAAATCCGTATGGTGTGTGAGAACTATCCTCAAGTTGGAAATTTCGCTACAATAAGTAACCCACATAAGACAAAACTGGCACTTTCTTACATACTTGCACAAATATTATGTTGGCTATGTTTACGTATTATTAAAATCCATAATTTACTCTGAATTAAATTTTTTCTTAAAGCTGGAGGCATAAATACGCATTTTTAAGTTATGAAATCATGGAAATACTTAACGCAACGGGACCTCCAAAATTACAATGCGCTGACCATAATTTAATCACCCATGGCCGTTCATAAATTAGGAATGAACCTTAGACCCTTGTTTCGCCACATCAGCTTGACACCTTAGCAATCACGGCTTCCAAGAAAACATCTGAAGCTAAGTGAATGGTTTTTTTATCAGTAGTGTCTTCTGAGAGGCTTTTGACATTGTGTCTGGAGATGTTTTAAGATGACTACAGCTAAAGTAATACTGACAATAGACACTACGTCATGGCTTTTGAAAATATCTTAAAATGTGATATTTGCCCTAACGAAAGTAAAAAATTGCCACGTTAAACGGTATAAAAATTGGTACGGAGTAAAAACGGTTTGAAACCAATATGCCATCTTTCGGTCGAAAGCAGAAAGTATTGTTCCACCTTTACCTCCCAGGTCTGAGCGACGGCTAACACCATCGCAGATCTGGACACATCAGTAACACGTATGAATGCGTTGGACGAGTCAGGTTGTTATTCTGGCAAGCTACCAGTTCTGCGCGCGTGATTTATGTCCCTGCGACGACCCTACAGCACGGAGACTTCAATACATACTAAAGCGGCTAACCGCGGTGCGATCAACAAAATGTCTCGGAACCTCTCGACAGGTTGGAATGGGGAGTGTATTAGGTAAAAGTAGATTCACGTTAAGATATCTTGATATAAATAAAAGGATGGCATCTTTATTTTAGGAAAAAAAAAGTTTTTGAGTTATGAAATATTTTATAGTTTATTATTGAATATTGTCTTGCGTTTTTTTTTTTTGAAAATGTAATACGTGACTCACTGTAACAATATTAAAGTTTTAGTCATTCTTAATAATTGTACCGAATGCTAGTTATTTTACATGATAAAATAATTTTCTAATGCTTTCTTCTATGTAAGAGCCCTGCTTACCTGGGTAAACATAGGTATGTATAGCGTGCAGAAAACCACGCGATTTGAAAACTGCTTTATATATCCTAGTGGTGTCTGTTTAAGATAAGCATTTAAGGATACGCTGAGGGAGGATGGGTAGTTATGTTTCTTTATTTCGGTTTAGATAGATTTCAAAAAATATTAGATACCTATTGTAGCCGTTACCATGGTGCGACTTACCGAAAATTTTTATATAGTTTTTCCTTTTCAAGGTTCACAGACCACAAAATCATCAATTCAAAAGTTTATGCATGTATGTTTATGTACCTATATATACATACATATATATACACACATATACACACACATGTAACCACAATTTTGTGGACACGATAACTGTCGCTATTTTTCACAAATCACTTCCAAACTGATACATAAAATCTAATAGTAGAACAACCCGATTGATATCGTTTATGGGCAATATCCGACCAAAGGAGTAGAAATTGGGAAGGTTTTTGAAAAACAGAAAAATATCTGTAACTCCCATAATATAACTTTATCACATCCGTTTTAACTTATTATAACTCGTAGGATTAATACCAAAATCTTTTTTGTTGAATAAATTTTTGATACAACCAACCATAACTGCAAGGGGTTAAATAACAGGGGTTGGAGGACAAAAAAAAATCATACCTCCTTTCGTAGGCACAACATCGAATTCGTACAGATTATTTATTAATATTATAATTTGTATCTAAAACTTTTGTCTAAAACAATCTTTGATAAGGCGAACCATTGTTGTAAGGGGTTTGAATAAATAAAAGGGGGAATTTTATAAAAATTCATAAATTACGTACCATTTATACTGTTGGATCCGTTCTATTTTATTGTAAAACCTTAAATTATTATCTACATTTTTCGTCTAAAATAATTTTTTATACGACTAACCATTCATGCAAGGGATAGAATAAATAAAGGTTGGAGGACAAAAAAAATCATAATTTATTTTTAGACAGGAAACTTCCAATAGATATTCTTGAAACACTCAAGGACTTACAATACATCTTTATCTTCATTTCTCCGCCATTAAATGTTACGGTTACCTCTTTCATTTTGTAGTTGCCCTACGACGAGAAGACTTCCATCTAGTTCAGAGCCTTTACGCTTAGAGGAAATATCACGCTAGAAACACCAACGAGCGCCGCACATATAATCCCGTCTCACTAACACAAATACACACACATCCAACTTAAATAAATGAAAGCGATTGCAAGGGTCAAATCATGGCCAGGACTTTGTAATGTCGGAAGTCCCGTTGCGTCTTTCCATAATTTCATAAAATTCCTGCCTTCACTTTAAAAAATATGTATATTAATACGTTAGTATTTTGTGGACATGAATCAATAAACATAGCCTACATTATATTTCCGTAAGTATGCAATAAAGTGTCATTTTTTGACTTGTGTAGGCTACTTAATGTAGCGATATTTCTAAACTTAAAAATCGTTCTCTCTCTGCTCATTGATTTTATTTATTTTTTATTTATTCGTAATTACTAGGATTTTTTAAGGGCTATGTCTGTAAATGTAACACAATATTTCCCTTGGATTCACAGGTGACTTGTGGTAGCGCGAGCAACACGAACTTGCATGAGCTGTTGTAGGGAAAGCCTTCATTTCACAGACGAGAGAGCCACACCCGAAGTTCCCCGAAGTTCATGCTCGCTTTTTTTTTCCGTTCTATCACATTGTATAAACCGGTGTGGCATTAAATTTTGCGGTCGATTAGGATAGGTTTAGCTACATTATAAATACTTTAAAACATTGCGGATGGTTGGTTATATTAGGTAAGTATAGCTACATTAAAAAAATACTGTAAAATAATTTTATGGTTGCTTAGCAAATAACTTTTTAATATGTAGCTATCCAGGGCTAGAAAACCTATTACGTGATTTCACAGTATCTTTAATGTAGCCATCCTAACCAAATCAACCTTTAACACAATGTTTTAAAGTATTTATAATGTAGCTAACCTAATCTTTTACAATGAACCAAAAAAAAAAAAAAAAAAACCGAAGATGCGCGATCGGATGGTTTGGCTCTCTCTCGTCTGTGAAAAGAAGGCTTCCCCCCAGTTGCAGACGGAGGTGGTGTGTAGCGCGCGGGCCGCGAGACACCTGCTCTGCTCGGCAGACACCAGCTGCGGGCTCGCGCACACTGGACGCCCGTGTCGCCGGGACCTTGTACAGGGGTCGGGGAGGGGGGTGGGACTGGTTCCCTCGGCCTTGCCGGGGGCCGCCGCCGTCTCGTCTCCCGGGGGCCTCGGGCTCGGGGACTGGGGAGGACTGCCGTGGGAGCGGCGACCTCGAGGGGGGTCTTCTTTCCTAGCTCAATGTCTATCTAGGTTAGGCGAGGTCCTGAGTGTGTCACCTTAAACATACTGGGTTTTAACGGGGACGCACCACAACGCCGAATACCATAACGCCGAATGCCAAATTGACCACAACGCCGACACGCTAGAAAACTGCTGTGTACCACAACGCCGAATTACCACAACGCCGAAATACACTAACGCCGATAAATGTCATTGCAGGACTGCCACAAAGGTTAGGTTAGGTTAGGTTAGACTAGGTTATGTTAGACTAGGTTAGGTTAGACTAGGTTAGGTTAGGCTAAGTTAGGTTAGGTTATATTACACTAGGTTAGGTTAGGTAAGGTTAGGTTTGATTGTGATATTTCGGCGTTAAGGTACATTTAAGAAACACACACAAATTCATTCAGTTGTTATTTCGGCGTTGTGGTACACAGCAGTTTTCTAGCTGTCAGCGTTGTGGTAAATTTTGACAT
This sequence comes from Bacillus rossius redtenbacheri, assembly GCF_032445375.1. Taxonomy (NCBI): domain Eukaryota; kingdom Metazoa; phylum Arthropoda; class Insecta; order Phasmatodea; family Bacillidae; genus Bacillus; species Bacillus rossius. The sequence goes on along the minus strand of NC_086339.1, from coordinate 9,885,388 downwards.
TCGGTGTTATGGTATTCGGCGTTATTGTACGTTCGGCGTTGTGGTAACGACCCGGTTTTAACCATGCGGGAATGATTACGTGCCTGCGCGTGGAAATGGATGGTGAAGGGGGGGGGGGGCGGTAATTAAAGAATCCCTTCACTTGAGAGGTACCCGCTTGATCTTGCAAAAACTGTGACTGTGAAACGTGGTTGATAAACGACGTAAATTGTCAAATATATATATTTTTTTATGGAAAACTTTCTGTTTATTTTTAAAGTTTTGTGTTATTTGTGTATATCCTATGAGCCAAAATATGCGCAAGTATACAACATACAAGCACCCTATCCAGAGATGACCTGTGTTGGTTGAAACCCACGTGCATAATATCCCCCCCCCCCCCCCCCCACGCCGCCTCCCTCCCCAGGGGAATTTCTGCGGCCGCCACTTGCGAATCCTACAGATTTGCGCCCCGTGTCACGTACAGCTGGTGCTACTGGAGTTTTTTTTTCAGTCTGTTTTTGCCAGTCACGGTAGCGATTGATGACATGGCTGACACCCCTTTGGTCACCCTGAAAAGAATGTCCCAGTTATAAAAATTTAATAGTATCAACTGTAAGCGTTTCAGACTATTGGTTCAGGGTCACAATTGAAGAGTAACCAAAAACGTTTTGACGTGACGTCTAATAAATCGATGAACGCCGGCTGCACGCACGAAAAAGTGTCCCGTAACGCACATTGTCCCGTTACGCTGTGTCCCGTTATGCTCATTGTACGCTTGCGCCGCATCTATCTCTCTTCCACTCGATTGGAACAACCATCCATTTTACTTTTTCGAGGCACATTAAACTTGGAACACTCCCATTCGTTTCCTACTTTTCCTATCATCGTCCTATCCTTAACAGAATAACACAGATTGGAAGAAGTTAAATAGCAAACATTTATAAAAGTTATAGTGAAAATAATCTCTTCGTTGAAGTAATAAACATATTTGAATTAATGAGTGCAAATAAAAGTAAATTTATCAATTAAATTGTAGATTTCATTTCACTCCTTATTTGTATCCATACAAAATAGTTATAATTCAATAAAAATGATTCAATTTTATTCATAAAAGTATGCAATCATTTCATGAATGTTTTGTTATGACGTTGTCACGTTAAACTATGGTCCGTAAACCGACTTTACAGACAATCAATTTTTTAGATAAGCGCATTAACGAGTACTGCTTTGTTGTTTTCTCGTTTGCAGCGCGAAAGAATGGCTCTTTCCCCATTTAGTAGAGGGTGAACCTGTAAACTTTATTTGGCAACAGGATGGACCTCCCCTCCCCCACTGGAATCTCTTTGTACGAGAGGTGGTTGAACGTCGAAGTCCCTGACCATTTGATTGGTCATAATGGTCGAGACGTCAGAGCTCTTTTTCGCTGGCCTCCACGTTCACCTTACATAACGCAATGCGATTTTTTTTTTTCCTTTAGAAGCTTTATAAAAGATCGTGTTTACGTTTCGCCGCTACCCAATGATTTGTCAGAGTAGAGACACATAATTGAAGATGCTATTAACAGAAGTGTGGGAAGAACTGGACTTTAGGTTGGTGTGTGTGCCGTGCAAACTAAAGGTGCAAATATTGAACACGTGTAAAGAAAAAAAAACTTGTTTAGTTTACCTTCAATTTGATGTATGATACTGTTCGCAGGCTTTCACGGCCATTGTCTGAAGTAACTTGGCTGCTGGGTTGTGGCCGTGTCCTTGGCAAATAATTCACCGACGTTTCGGTCAACATTGCAGTCGCCTACTGCGGCTACAACCAGCAGTTACCTACTGAGTGGGTAACTGCTCCCTGATGATGGCGACTGCAATGTCGACAGAAACTTTGGTGAATTATTCGCCAAGGACACGACTACAACCCAGAAGCCAAGCTACTTCACTTGATGTATGATTTATAATTAGAGACTGGAAAAATTCGCGAGTTCAATGACCTTCAGGATAGACTTCACTATCCTCTGCCTACTTGGGCAAACGGCGCCTGTTCATTGGGTGCGGAATTTTGGGGCGTCTCAAGTGGGTAACTTGTGATTGGTTACTTCTTTGACTGATGGTCTCTAATTGGCCAAGGGTCCTACATATTGACAGTGAACCAATAGCAGAAGCAGCACAACGGTATAATTATTTGAATTTATACACTGAGAAAAAGGTTTGTTTGAATCAAACAAATATTTGTTTGTATATGGCGAAACAAATATTTACTTGGTGGAACAAAATATTTTGTTAGCTTAACCAAACTCGGTAAGAAACAAAAATTATTTGTTACACCTAACCAAATATGCATTTGAGTTGACAACATCATTTTGTTGGGTCGACAGAATCTTTCCTACTACAAAATATTTGTTTGAATTAACAAAATATATTTATTTCGCCACATACAAACTCATATTTTGTTGAGGCAAAGAAACCTTTCTCTCAGTGTAGCATATCACAAAATGAACCCGCGAATTTTTTCCGGTCTCTAGTTTATAATATTCAATTGTAAACGGGACATTTCTCTTATGGACACCCTGTGCGTCCTTGCTGAATCAACGAATGCTAGGAAACAAATGGTTCGCTGAGCCGGGAAGTGTCAGTCCAGCTCGCGGCCGGAGGCGACTGACTGGACGTCGCCTCGGCCAGGTCCTCCGGGTCTCGCCCGCGTGGCCCCGCGGTGTACGGTTACCCGGGTGTTGAATTACGCGCCTTAATAAATCCCCCCCTCCCTCCCCCCAGCCCGGGCTCCTCCCAGCGCGTGGGCGACCCATGCAGACAGCAGGCGCGACGCGGGGCGCACCGGCTGGCATGTTTATGCGTCGGCCGGAGATTTAAGGCGCCGCAAATTAAAGTGGCGTATACGAAGGGTTGGAAGTACAAGAGAGGGGGGAGGGGTGGGTGAGGGGGCGAGGAGAATAAATAAGGCGGGAGGGGTCCCGGCGCACCATTCGGCAGGTATGTTAATGGCTTGTATCGGGATAATAGAGTGTCGAGGTGTGATTAGCATACGGCCCCGCGCCGCGATGTCTTCATCGCCGGCCGCGCGCCGCGCTAACGAGGTCCTCTCCTCCCCCCCCCCTACCACCCCTCATAACCTTCCGCGGCATTCTGTCCCTGGCCGGCGACGCACTCTGCCTCGGCCCGGTTGAGTGCGCCGCACTCTACGAGACATCCCCCCCCCCCTGCGCCCACAGCTGCGTGCGCGGTACTTCGAGAGAAAGGTCGACGAGCAGTATCCTGAAGTTACACAGGACACAGAAACTGGTACATATATATATATATTTTTTTTTTATGCAAACAATTATACGAAAGTGTGCTCGCAAAAATTTTTTTGTGTTAAAGATCCAAAATGAATAATGCTTTGCCCTTCTTGACTTTTTTTATGGATACAGACAACGCTCTATTCCCCTTTGTTTATGACAGAACATCGGCTTTTGTAAATTGAACTTACCAACTTTCAAACGAGAATTTAGTAGTAGGAAAAATTTGTTAGGTCAAACAAAATTATTTCTCTAACTCATTTGTACACAGAACAAATGTTCTGTACTTACTTTTACTTTGGAAACCAGTTGCAAATAAAAACGTTTGTAATACTTACTACAATAAATATATAATTTTGTACAACACATCGCTATGGTTATATATTTTCCTAAGTTAAATATTTTTTTTTTTGGGTTGGTAAGAGTATATCTTACGAAAATTGGCGCATATTTTTATATTTTAATTTATGTTGCATTTAATCATAATTTTTTTGAAACCATGGAAAAGACTATTTTGTTTTACCGTGCTTATTAATATGCGCAGTTAATACTTGGAAGCTTTTCAGGGAACGGTTTACGAATAACTAACTATTAGAGGTACTGGGACAACACACAGCTTAAATGCCCGGGTAAGAATCTGAATCGTATAACAGCGAACAATATTTTGTGGTGATAGAATTGTTTTCGAGTAAGTTAACAAATTTACAAATACCTATCTGTAATTTTACATGAATATTTCTGTTCCATTTGCAAAAAAAACAATATTACAGTTATATAATTGCTAGGTGCATCAAATCAATTTTTTTGCTCATGAAATCTGGCCAGACCAATAATTATTTTGTTGCAGCAATTAAATATTTGTTTGGCCATTTACAAAGAACTATTTGATTGTTCCGGCAGTAACGTTATTCAACTGTTCTCGGTACGTTCAAGGGGTCTGTGACTGTGCTCAGATGTCTCAGAGGTCTTAGAGGTCTTAGAGGTCTTAGAGGTCTCACAGATGTCTCAGAGGTGTTAGAGGTGTCACAGAGGGCTCAAAGAGGTCTCAAAGAGGTCTCAGAGGTCTCGTCACCTCGTGTTCCCTGTTTCCATCTCGAGTGATCTCGAGTGAGAAAAACTCGTGACTTTTTATGCACAATCACTTAAATATTATTGAAGTGAAACTTCTTTGCTGAATGGGCTACAACTTTCGAGCGTTACGAAAATTCCGATCGCATGAGGGAAATACTTAGGGTAAGTGGGGGAGGGAGAGGAGGAGACAGCAAGGGAGAGGTGGAAATTACACAGCACACTTGCATACTTTCACACCGGCATACTTACACACTTACATACTTGCATACTTCCACACTTACTTACGCAATAGCTAGAGACTGGAAAAATTCGCAATTTCAATTACCTATAGGATAGACTCCAAGATCCTCTATATACTAGGTCAAATTGCACCTGCTCATTGGATAATGACTCGTTACACGTGTTACCTGGGATGCTTGTAATTTAATACTTCTTTTGTTGAAGGTTTTTCACTGGATTAACAGTCCTTCAGGTAAACGGTGGTCCAATCACTGACTCAGAATGAAGGTGAACGAGTTTGGAGTCTAGCCTACCGCGAAATGAATCCGCGAATTTTTCCGGTCTCTAGCAATAGCATATCGTAGCGTTCGCACACTTACAAATATATTTTTTTTTTATCTACGACCTCAGCCAAAGAGAATTTTGTTTCTTTTCTGTCGCGCGTGGACTCTACCATAGAATAAAGGAAGTTATAAAACGGAAACGCCCAACCTAGGCCGCCAGGCACTGTTGTTAGTGCCCCTGGTGGCTGGGTGACAAACTAACTTCACGAGCGCGGGAGTTTTAAATGATAAATACGAGTTGTAATTAGAAGTAGTGATTTGACATTTCCAACCAAAAATCATAATACTCCAATTTCTGCAGTTAGAAAAAAAATACGTCTGTGGCATGATGTTGATGTCTGTAACTTGTTTATAGAATTAAAAAATTTAAAAATATCATCATTTTAAATTTCATGAAACACTAAAATTTAAAAAAATTTTCACTGATAAATATTAATGCTGGTTCTAGATAAGAATAATTTATAAAAATGTTAAAATATTGGCGAACTCCTTGTTAAAAATCTATTGGCCTATACTTTACATAATGATTCAAAAACATATCATAAATTATAAAAACCATTTTCGAACTGAATCTCACCTCATTTACATGCTTCAGTACACTGCCATATCCCACTTATTTGTAAATTTTGGCTAAAGCCAATCTAGACTTTCTTCACGATCTTACACTTCCTTGCCGCTTTCTTATACAGCATTGCTTTTTTGGGCGTCGCACACATGTTTATTATGTAATACATTCTGAACAATCCTTGATAACCAAATAATAGTTAAGCGATTGTCTGACACAGGAATACGATATTTTGTCCCAATTTTCAACCCACATACAGGAAAACAGCAGGCTAATCGAGAAATTGCCGAATATGCATCACTTAAATGTATGTGAATTACTTTCAAAACGTTATTCGCACTTATATGAAATATTACACCACGTGTCTACAGTTTTCACCTATTATCCAAGTACTGAAGGTGGTTTACAATTTTTTTTGTGTGTGTATTTCCGGCTAATTTGAGCGATAATGCTGCTCTCAAGTGGCAGGGTGCCGAAAAAAATATAGTTCACAAGTCCGTATATTCCAGTTCCCTACCTACCCTTGGTATCCAAGCACACACATTTTTGTAGATATAGTGACAAATTATTATTTTTTCTGCACGAGTAAAACTATTAAATTTCGAGCACATGATTTTCAGATAACTTGGAGAATAGGAATTCAAATTAAACTCATGGCCAGAGAGCAGTTTTTCGGTCGACATTGCAGTCGCCGTCATCAGGGAGCAGTAGGTAACTTCTCCCTGATGACGGCGACTGCAATGTCGACCGAAACGTCGGTGAATTATTCGCCAAGGACACGGCTACAACCCAGAAGCCAAGCTACCTCAGATAATGGCCGTGAAAGCCTGCGAACATTATTAGAATTAAAAAGTTTTTTGGAAGTTGTTATTTCTACTCTAATGTTAAGTCTTTCGAGATATGCTTCAAAGGAAGTAAATTCAGTATTCGTGAATTTACGAAGATGTCGCTAAATTTTACGAATATCGCCAGGTAATTTACAACCAGTGGTGAAGTCTGGGTTGGAAGTGTGGGCCAGTGCGGGGCCCGGAGGGGCAGCGCCCCGGGGAGGGATGGCGCAGGCAGGACCGGTTCCCCGGGCCTCTTCCTGGGACGCCGTCGGCTCCCGGCTCCTCCTGCCCCCGGCCCTGCCCCTCGTCCTTCAGCCGCGCAGGGCGCCGTGTAGCCGTGTTCGCCGCGCGAGTAGAACACAGCCGGCTGCATCTCGGGTGTCGCCGGCCACGCCATGTCGGCGACGGCGACAGGATCACCAACATGGCAGACTTTGCGCATGCGCGGGTAAAAAAAAAAAAAAAAAAAAATTCCAACATCTGTTTTCCGCGCGGGCTGTACTTCTGCGTTCGCTTACCACGAACTCTTTATTCTCTCAGTACGTCGCATTAAAGAGTCGTGTCGACGTAAAAGTTCATTGAAGAATTACGAAAATATCCAAGTTTATGGAATAAATCGATGGAAGAATATAGAAGACAATGCCTTGTATTTGATTTCTTGATTATGCTATCAAACTGAGTTGTATTCATTCTGAAACAATCCACAAATTTTGACTTGTTCCTCACACGCGACTGCTTCGTCAAATCATGAAATTCTTCAGATACTTTTTTTTTTTATAGATTAACTTCACGATCCCATGTGTGTGTGTGAGAGAGAGCCAGCGGAGGGATCATCATCTTCGGTATCATCACTCGAATCCCACGGAATGCTTCTGTCCGACATCGCGAAACCAGACCTGGCTCAGCGAAACATAGCGAACATCGTGTAGGTAACATAGCCTAACTTTCCGCGTGACCTCATCTTTACCAGCGGTTCTTCCGGGTTGCTATCCGTCCGCCTCCTCACGTGACCTGCAGCCAATCAGTAGAGACCTGTAAAATTCGCGATTTCAAATCCCTAAAGGATAGACTCCATGATCCTCTACGCACTCGCGCAAATTACATCTGCTGATTGGTTACCGACTCGTAACACCTGTTGACTGGAATGATCGTGATTCGCTAATTATTCTGTTAAAGATTTTTCATTGGCCCAGCGTCCTTCAGATAAACTGTGGCCCAATCACTGAAGCAAAATAATGTCAAAAGTATTTGGACTCTATCCTATCGCGAAATGAATCCGCGAATTTCACAGGTCTCTACTAATCAGATAGCCCAAAAAATTTATATTCCGTCCGTCAAAAAGCTTGGTGACTTCATACTTTTGGAAGGGCGGGAGGGTTTTACGTGTCAAATTTTATTTACATCATTAGAAGGTTTTGAAGTTTGTTAAGTTGTTTAGCTGCGTCGATGACCTACAGTGTGCAGGGGATTGTGGAGTCCATCCTGGAGGTCGTTGAAAACGTTACCTCGCTGTCAACGAGGTGTTACGCGAGGTCGCCACCCCCCTCTCAAGGGTCTAGCACCTCCCACCAGAGCGCGCTGAGTCTGGGCCAGATCTCGTGCCTGCACGGGAGGACGGACTGTCGCGCTGTTTAATTGTCGCGCCGACGGCTCGCACCGTAAACACGTCTTCCCGGCCCGGCTACCTCGCTTTCCCCCCCTGGCCTTAATTAGGGGGGAGGAAGAAAAAAAAAGCGATTCGAAATGCCTCTTCTCCATCACTTAAAAAGCCATTAGGGCCTTTATCGCGTCCATTTGAAAGGGTCAGCGCTGGGGCGGGCGTATCGCCGCCTCCCATAACACCGGCTAGGGCTGGTTCACGCATGGGTCATATCCAGGGGGAGGGGGCATCGGGATATTTGAACCCCCCCCCCCCTTCTCCTCAAATAAATTCCGAATAAAGGTACTCTTGGTTTTTGTGTGGTCGCACTTAAAATACTACGCAAGCTATTGTCGTCATACTAATTCGTGTTGTTTGCCCTAGATGATTTACAAAATACTAAAATTCAAGGCTGCCTATTTAAAAAAAAGTGCGTCCATTGCTGCAAGGGGTTGAAAAAACCTGGGTTTGGAATAAGATAATAAATAAATATTCCCTACAATGTTCACTAGCGAATCCATTCTTATTTTTAACTTTCTAAATTTTGACTAAAACAATTAAAATAAATTTTTATCTAACCAACCATTATTGAAGTGGAAATAACAATGTTTTAAAGTAAAAAATAATCATTACTTTTTTAATATATTTACTTTCAAAATCGATATACAGTAATTTATTGTATAAAACCTAACCATGTAAAACTTTGACTGGAACAATTTTTTACTAAACTAATTGTTACCTTTAAAAATAGAGCTGAAATTTAAAAAAAATAATTCAAAATTTATTATTATCAAATTCATTCGAATTTATTTTATTACACGGCCACATTATTAGTGCAAGGGATGAAATTTAATGTTTTTTAGGGTAAAACAATTAAATAATTATCTTATTTGGCATATAATATTCAATTCTTTCTAAGTTATTAAATGGTGTATACATTGAGATAAAAAAAATATTGCATCGATCATTTTCTACGATCATTTTCTAATATTGGAGAACATATATACCTATGTTGTGTACATTAAGTTCTTAAAATGTTCCAGTAGTTTCTAAAATATTTCCAGAATAAATAGGTAGGTACTTCGAGATCTACCAACGTCTGTAGGCTGTGCCAAATGGTTTTTTTTTTATTTATTGTAGTATTACAAACTGTTTCTTGGCAAGTGGTTTGTAAAAATTTACAAATCAAAAATGTTTGCGTGTGCGGACGAGGAGTTAAAGCCTCGGTGAACGTAAGAGAGACCGTTCGAGCACTGGGAAAGCGAGGGAAAGGGGAAGGGGGGGGGGAGAGGGTTTCCTCCGGGTGCTGCGGTAATCCGCGCGGCGATCAGGGGCCGCGGCATCAGCGGAGGGTAATGAGAGGCTGCGAGTCCTCGGAGTCGTTAGCGCCGCCCCGCGCCCGAGCGAATTATAAAGAAATTTGTGCTCGCCTCGCCTGCCCTGCCCCCCCCCCTCTGCCCCACCCCCTGGCCTTCAGGGGGGAACCGCGGGGACATCAGCATGTCGGGGCGAGGTCTCTTCCGCTTCCCAGGCCGCCGGCGCTGGTGTCGCCTGGTTCTTGCGACGCTCGTCCGTGGTCGTTACTTCTTCCCCCCCCCCCCCCTGGGCGCCCTATGAACCTGCCCCTGCAACAATGCTCCAAGGCCTGGCAAGACACTGACACACACACACACACACACACTCTCTCTCTCTCTTCTTTTTTTTTTTTTTTTTCATTTCATTCGTAAACGGAACAGACATTTCCCTTGTGAAAATTAGCAGATTATTTGTAAATTTGTACAACTGTCACTACATAATAGTGTTCTCACTAACACCGGGGGTTCGGATTCTTTTTCCACCGGGAATTTATGCCTCGTGTTGTTCCCAGTGCCTCCAATAGTTGAAAAGTAGGGGTTCAGTGACCTCCAGGATGAACTCCATAGTTCCACGTACACTCCGTCAAATGTCACCCCACTCATTGGCTGCTGTCTTGTGAGACGTCCCAACGTTGCAGTCTGTGATTCGTATAAAGCTTTGGTTGGGTGTTTCTCATTGGCCCGGAGTCATCCCAGGTGAGTTGTGAGCCAATAGCAGAGGCAGCACTGAGGTATAACTATTTGTATTTTAGCCTATCGCGAAATGAATTAGCGAAATTTTTCCGGTCTTTAGTTAAAAGTTATTCGTAAACCGTCCCGTGTATCAAATGCGCACATAAATAAGATTTATACAACAAAGAAAGTCCCACAATCGGATAACCGATTCATCTTTTGCCATGGTTTAGAAACACCAGTTTAAATATAAAAGTTATGCGCTAATTTTCGTATAGAAATGCTCAGTTTTATCATGAAAAAACTTGTTTGTCGTATATTGTATTATTACAAAAAATACGTCTGGGCAACTGGTGTCCAAATTAATCATTAATTGAAGGACACAAAAAAAAGATTCTGCGTCCCTACTGCGTAGTGAATTGGAATGTGTTCCACAGTAGTACGGCCCCGGATGGTTAGGTTTGGGGGGGGGGGGGTGAGGGGTGAAGTTCTCCTTCCCCCGGCACGGCGGTAAACACGGCCGGTGGTGTTTACACGCACACCGACCCCGCCGCGGGTGTAACAGCACGGGCGCATGTCGCCTCCCCTCCGCTCGTAATGCCTACCCCTCCCTCCAAACAACTCTAAAACCCGGCCCACGCTATTGATTCCGCCCCTCCCGCGCGCGGCCGAGAAGCGCCCCGGATAAAAGGATCGGGTAAATCACTTTCTTTACGAGCGTGTAAAGCCGGCCCGCGCCCGGAGCACACGGTCCAGCTGCGCGGCTCCCACGCGCGAGCGGCGTGGTGGGGGCAGGTTGCGACACGCACGGCACAGAGCAGGCACGGTACAGAGCTGCAGCCGCGGTCCGTCCGAGAGCGAGAAGGAACACGGGAAGCCTTGCTTTTCACAGACGAGAGAGCCACACCCGAAGTTTCCCGAGTTCATCCTCGCTTTTTTTTTCCCGTTCTATCTCATTGTATAAACCGGTGTGGCATTAAATTTTGCGGTCGATTAGGATAGGTTAGCTACATTATAAATACTTTAAAACATTGTGGATGGTTGGTTATATTAGGCAGAGGTGCCCACCCCCCCAAACACTATGACTCACCCCCCCCCCCCCCGAAATTTTTTATGCCATTTTCTCAATGATTTACTCAATTATTTTATAATATTATCCTTTTTTAGTATTATATTTTATCAATTTTTTGTATTAATTAAAACTGATTTTCTAATAATAATTTTGGTCATATCAGGTAATATTTCCATCCTGAACCGACAGATGCCAAACTGCTTTTGTTGAGGAATGTGCGGGGTTGCCAATTTGATTTACAAGATCAATTTCAATTATCAAAGCACCAGAAACGTATTTTCACATTAGAAGCTATAATTATGTAAATAATATATACATTTTTTTCGTCTTTTTCCACCCCCCCCCCCCCCCTGAAATTTTAATGACGCAGTCTGCGTCGTTCCCCCCCCTTGTGGGCACCCCTGTATTAGGTAAGTAGCCTATAGCTACATTAAAAATACTGTAAAATCATTTTATGGTTGCTTAGCAAATAACTTTTAAATATGTAGCTATCCAGGACTAGGAAACCGTTTACATGATTACACATTATCTTTCATATAGCTATCCTAACCAAATCAACCGTCTACAATGTTTTAAAGTATTTATAACGTAGCTAACCTAACCTTTTACAATGAACCAAAAAAAAACCGAAGATGCACGATCGGACGTTTGGCTCTCTCGTCTGTGAAAAGAAGGCTTCCCGAAGGAACATAGGCACGTGCAGGCAGTTCGCAGCACAGTTTCAGTGGCGCCTACAGTCGCCACAGTGATACTTCCCTCCGTGTTAACATTACAAATATCATTTTAACGGTAATTATTAAGTATTAAATTTTTTTTAAATTTAATTGGTTCATATTTTTCTAAAATCATAAAAAAAATGTCTATTGACACATTGAAAAAAAATTATTCAATACTATCCCACCAATAATTTTTTCACAGCATAAATTATTTTTAGCACCATTAATATTCACTACTAATAATAACAAGTCATTATATTTAAAGTATGTGCTATGCTCAAAAAAAAGCCGACATGTTTAATAATATAAAAAAAATATTTTTGACAAAAACCATTCAAACTAAAATGACGTAGCCTATTTCGTTTATGTTTCCTTAGAAGTAAGTAATTAATATTATCAGTTGATTCTCTCTATGAAATACAACAATATAATTTATTTCCAAAATTATCATTCCAAATTTTTCTTTATAAATACAACGTTTCAGATACATTAAAAAATGTATAATGATGTTATAAAGTTGTGCATAAAACATTTGTACTCTATAGCGTGTTTCTGGCAACATAACATACCGAACAAAATGCTAATGGCAGAAATTGTGCACTGGAAAGAGTAAAAGATCATTAAGACGCTAGACATCTGCAAAAATTCGGGTTCTCATTAGGAAAGAAGCTGAAATGCGCACCATTGCACACTTAGGCTGCGTTCCCATTGGACTATAAGTGCATGTTACGCGAAAAGATTCCGAGACTATATTAAAGTTTAAAAAAAACACTGTAGCATCGTCCATGTGTTTCCTGATTGGGCGATTTTCTTTCGGGTACTTGTTGATTGTTACAACACCAACCACAGTAATTCATTGCCTCAAGCAAACGCGTCGTGAATGACCCGGCTAAATGAGGCAACGACTTCTCTCGCAGACGGCCGCCAATCACAAGGAAGAAACCGCTGGCGTGTGCATACTTTGTTGCAGTCTAATAATAATTTTTCGCGACTATGCGCCAATTTTCGTAATAAATACTCAGTATCATCATGAATAGAGACCGGAAAAATTCGCGGGTTCAATGACCTTTAGGATATACTCCAATATCCTCTACACACTCGGGCAAATGCCAAATGTTCATTGGCTGCTGACTTGTGAGTCGTCACGTCTGGGTGGCCTGTGATTCGACACTTCTATGAGTGAGGGTCTCTAATTGGCCCCTTAGTCCTCCAGATTAACAGTGGACCATTGGCAGAAGCAGCACTAAGGTATAATCATTTGAATTTTAACATAGCACGAAATGAACCCGCGAATTTTTCAGGTCTCTAATCATGAAAAATGTTTGTTCATGTATGTATGAAAAAGTGATCGTAGGCACGTGTTGTATAAATGTACAGTATGGGTCCCGAAGTACGGGGAATGTCCGGCCGAGCGCGCGCGGAGAGCTGACGGTGCCTCGTGGTTGCAGCCTGAAGCCGCCGCCCAAGGACGGCGTGACCAAGAGCAATCCGTCCAAGAGGCACCGCGAGCGCCTGAACGCCGAGCTGGACACCCTGGCGAGCCTGCTGCCCTTCGAGCAGAACATCCTGTCCAAGCTGGACCGCCTGTCCATCCTCCGGCTGTCCGTGTCCTACCTGCGCACCAAGAGCTACTTCCAAGGTCAGTCGCAGCTCGCCGCGGCCCCTCAGACCTCGCTGAGACCTTTGAATATATATACTGTATAGAAGTCGCCAGCCCAGGTTAAAATTTCTAATACGGCTTTGAGGTAGTTGGTTAATTCACCGCCGCAATCGCCACCATCTCTAGGGCATCGACTTGTGGTGGTCCCTAGCGGACAAGTGTCAAACTCTTCAAACACCCCTTCCCCCTCCCGCTGAACGACCGTGAGCTGCAGTGAATGATAGGTGAGGGGTGCGGGGAATGACAGCGGGCAACAGAGCTGCGCTCTAACGTGTAAATAAGAACTAAGACGATACAGGGCGTTACGGCAGCGCACTGCAGCGGCGAAGTTCCCAAGCTGCTCATCATACGCATCTGAAAAACGTAGAGTAAATCCTATCCACTCGCGACTTCTATACAGTATATATATATTCCAAGCTGAAACTGAGAGGCGTCTGGGTTAGGGGAGACTAGGTGCGTCCCAGACCGAAGCCTGTACGCCTGATCCTGCTGGGGTTCAGCCACGCAGAAAAGATAGCATTAGAGACCAGAAAAATTCGCGGGTTCAATGACCTCTAGGATAGACTCCAATATCCTCTTACACACTCGGGCAAATGCCAACTGTTCATAGGCTGCTGACTTGTGAGTCGTCTCGACTGGGTGGCCTGTGATTCGACACTTCTATGAGTGAGGGTCTCTATAATTGGCCCTCAGTCCTCCAGACTAACAGTGAACCAATGGCAGAAGCAGCACTAAGGTATAATTATTTGAATTTTAGCATAACACGAAATGAACCAGCGAATTTTTCAGGTCTCTAGATAGCATGCATTGTGTGCTTTGTTCGGGGATTGGCCAGCCATAGCAGTGATTGGTGCCATGACTAACTCCCCTATTTTATAACTAGACTATAAGTAGTTATGTTGTGCCCAGGTAAGACCTGCTCAGACACACAGGAAAACCCTGGGCTCAGTCACGCGGGGTAGAACAGTGCAAGCGTTAAGCAGGCAGGTTCGGTACAGGACAAGGAGGATGGTCCAGGAAGAACCTTGCGGTCCACGCTGGTCTCTGTGCGGGTCTGGGTTGGCAGCAGTGGCACAATACGCCCTTGGCGGCGAGCGATCTCATTCGTAGCCCTGCGGCAGCCAGTCAGCACGTGCGCTTAAACTACAGAAAAGGGATACGGGGTTGGGCACATGTTGACAATAGTTAATGTAATGTAGGTTCATTTACGTCAGTTGATCGCGAACTGGCGCGTCGGGCCCCGCTCCAGGAGGAATAGAGCGGCAGGTCGCCTGTCGGCAGTAAAAGGCTGTCGACAGTTAGTGAAATCATCCAATCTGTCATTGCTAGGGACAGGAAAAATTCGCGGGTTCAATGACCTGTAGGATAAACTCCATAGTTCTACGTACACTCGGTCAAAAGTCACCCACTCATTGGCTGCTGTCTTGTGAGACGTCCCAATGTTGCAGCCTGTGATTCGTATAAAGCTTTGGTCGGGCGTTTCTCATTGGCCCAGAGTCATCCAGGTGAGTTGTGAGCCACTAACAGAGGCATCACTGAGGTATAACTATTTATATTTTAGCCTATCGCGAAATGAATTCGCGATTTTTTTTCTCTAGTCATTGCTAGAGACCTGCAAAATTCGCGGATTCAGTTACCTCCAGGATAGACTCTACTACACTCTACACACTCGGTCAAATGCCACCTGTTCATTGGCTGCTGACTTGTGAGTCGTCTCGACCGAGTGTCTGTGATTCGACACTTCTATGAGTGAGGGTCTCTAATTGGCCCTCATTACCCCAGATTAACAGTGAACCAGTGGTAGAAGCAGCGCTAAGGTATAATTATTAGAATTGTAGCATATCACGAAATGAATCCGCGAATTTTGCAGGTCTCTAGTCATTGCCAAAGCCGCGCCAGGGCTTCTTGGTCGACTGGTGTAGGGATCACTTACCAATTTTTTTTTTTTTTTTTTTAATAATAACCGAGCGCATGGCAGGCCAGGCACACGACCTGTGCGAAATCAATTTACAACTAAGGTAGCCTATGATTGGTTGCTTCTTTGGTTCAATGTTTCCGATCTGGCTCACTGACCTCCGGATGAACTTCAAGCCAATAACAGAAGCAGCACAACAGTATAAGTGTTTGAAACACAGCCTGCAACAATGAAATTTTCCGTTTTACATTATACACTGTAATAAACAGTTCAAAAATGTACAGGGAAAGCACAGATTTTTCCAATTATTCCAAGGCCAATCCTATTTTAATTTAAGGAAAAAAATAAATACCTTTAAAAACATGTTTAATATTGTTTATGGTAAAATACGCATTTTTATGTGAAAACAAAATGTAAATTTTACAGTTGCAAAAGCAAATAAAAAAATATTTTTGTTGCCACGGAGAACTACTGAATGTTTTGTTTTGTTTGTTTTTTTTCACTAGGAAATGTTTGTTTGATTCTATATTTATAAAATAATTTGTGGTTACCACACAACTGTATGTATGGGAATAGGTAATGTATAGATTGTCAACTTCCATAGCATACTTAACGAAAATTATCAAGATTGGTTAATATTGTATTATTTTAGAGACCGGAAAAATGTGCCCATTCAATTTTTGATTCTATAGGTATTTAAATTTTAGTCTTTGTGCTGCTTCTGCTACTGGCTTACGGTTTATCTGGATGACTCTATGGGCCAATGAGAAACACTGAACGAAAGAAGTATCGAATCACGGGCAACCCGGTAGTGAGACGTCGCACAGGTTATTAGCCAATGAACAGGTGACATTTGCCCGAGTGTGTAAAGGACTGTGGAGACTATCCTGGAGGTAATTGAACCCGCGAGTTTTTTCCAGTCCCTAGAAATTAGTAGAGCCAGTCATTTTTTGCGAAGTTATTTCGAGAAAAGCTGTGTGTAAATATTCCATCATCGCTTGTGTTTCGCCGCACGATTCACAACAATGCTGTGCTGAAGCAAATGTGTTTTAAGTTGCCTGGCCAAATAAGGCAATGTCTTCTATTGCAAGAGGCTGTCAATCACAAAGCGGAAATTACTGACGCAGTAATAATACCGTATTGCAGTCTAGTAAGCTAATATATATATTTTTTTTCCACGATAAATCACTGCCTCTGGGTATTGGTAGACATCTGTATTTCGCGAATACATTTCGTGTCAAGGTATTTTACAAAACACTGTAGATTTTTCTTGTATTTATTGGCTGTGGTCGGTGAAGGCTGTTTTCCCGCACTTGACGGGGCCAATGAGGACGTAGTTACCGTACTGCTGCACGCCCGCAATTCGCCCAACCTCTAAGAAAAAAGCTACAGTTATGTGTGAAATAGCCTGACACGAGATGTATTCGCGAAATACAGGTGTCCTTAGGTATTGGTGGCGTTGGCTGAAGACCTGTCTCCGCTCCTGTTTTGCTAGCGGGATGCTGTGTCCCAGCGAAGCTTAAATTACTTTTTTTTTTTTTAAGTGCGCGGTATGTTCGGGGGTGGAGAGGGGTGGGAGGTGTGTAGGGGAAAGGGAGGGGAGGCGGTTTTCGCGCTGGTTCGGGGCTCGCGCGCGGGAGCCCGCCTCCCATTGGTCGGCCTGGGACCTCGCCACCCCCGGGGTCGCCGGCTCCTATTAACCTGTTACTAATAATTCTCCGTCCGCGCGGGCGAAACTAATTAGGGGCGACAGGTAATTAATGAAGGGGAAGAAGGGAGGGTGACCACCACCACCGCCGCCGCCGCCTCGCAAAAATATGTATTTTTTTTTTCCATCAACGCGCAGAGCATTTTCTTTTGTTCCATTAAGGGCGCCGCGCTCTTCTTTCGAGCTTCCTGCTGGCGAACTGGCCTGCTTCCCCGCGTCCATGCCGGGCCGTCACTTGCGACACTTACGTCAACAACCAGGGCAGCCTGTTAATTGGCTGCTGACTTGTGAGTCGTCTCAACTAGTTTGCTTGTGATACGATACTTCTTTGGTCGAGTATTTCCCATCGGCCCAGAGTCGTCCAGATGAACAGTGAACCAATAACAGAAGCGGCTTAGAGGTACATAGGCCTATATGTATTTGAATTTTAGCGTATCGCGAAATGAATCCGCGAATTTTTCCGGTCTCTTAGAGATTACAGTTCGTGTCAAGACATCTCACAAAACATTGTAGCCTATTTTTTTAAAGAGCTATTGCTATGAAATGGAAAAAAAAATCGCAGGTTCAGTGACATCTAGTGTAGACTACACAACCCTCTGCGAACTCGGGCAAATGCCGCCTGCTCATTGGCTGCTGACTTGTGAAACGACTCATCTGGGTGACCGCGGGTTTGTCATTGGCCCAGAGTTCTCCATATTAGCTAGTAGTCAGCCAATAGTGTAAGCACCACCAAGGTATTTTTTTTTTTTTAATTTTAGCGTATCGTGAATTTGCGAAATACTCCGGTCTCTAGCTATGGCGAATCGTGAGCGTGCAGCAGTACGGTACCCACGTTCTTATTGGCCCCGTCAAGTTCGGGAAGACACCTCTCACAGACACAGACATGCTTACAAAAACACGCGTGAAAACAACCAAAAGATGTAGACTACTTGTGTACTTGTGTAGTCTTTGTGTGTGAGGCAAGTAGGAGTTATCAAGGGGAGGAAATACATTATTATAGCTCCCTAAGGATTACATTGATTAAACCTTTCAAAATAATATCTCAGTGACCTTATGTTGCTGTCATCAGTTTCTCTTTGTCCAAATCCAAGAAGGAAGGGGTCTGGACCCCAAGTACTTCCTGGTAGGGACTGGAAAAATTTGCGGTTTCAATGGCCTCTAGGACAGACTCCACGATCCTATTATGTAGTCGGAAAAATCGCATCTGCTCATTGGCTACTGACGCGTGAGAACTGTCAACTGGAAGGCTTGTGATTTGAAACTTCTTTCGTCAAGGGTTATTCATTGGCTCAGAGTCCTGCAGGCACACTGTGGTCCAATACTGAAGCAGCAGAAAGTTAAACGCATTTGGATTCTAGCCTATCACGAAATGAAACCGCGACTTTTTCCGGTCTCTACTTCCTGGCTATCCGACTTGCCACCCGCGGGGGCAGCCAGATGCGCTTCTGTGCTGCGTGCTGCTCTGCGCGGCGGCACCGAGTGGCCGCTGTGATCGATACGTCAGCGACGACCCTCGGCGCTCTCCCGCCCGGTGACGTCACCGCCATGGCGGCAGATCCCCGCGTTGATAGCCCCTCCTTTCCCCCTCCACGTCTAGGCCTACCTGCCGTTGTAGTTACATGCGCGGCGTTGTGGGCTCTGCATGATAAGTAGGGACTCGAAAAATTCGCGGTTTCGATGACTTTCAGGATGAACTACACAGTCCTCAGTATACTCGGGAAAATAACGCCTTTGCATTGGCTGCTGACTTGTGAGTCGTCTCAACTAGTTTGCTTGTGATACGATACTTCTTTTTCTGAGTATTTCCCATCGGCCCAGAGTCGTCCAGATGAACAGTGAACCAATAACAAAAGCAGATTAAAGGTACCTATATGTATTAGAATTTTAGCGTATCAGCGAAATGAATCCGCGAATTTTTCCGGTCTCTAATGATAAGCAAGCGTCTAGAAGCGGAGAAAACACGGGTATCTCTACGACATACAATATTGCAATCTGGCGAGTGTCCGGATGTTTATTTTTTTTTCGCGAAAAAAAAAAAATATTCCATAGGTATAAATATATAGGTACGGAAATTTCGCCGATTCGTTTGGTTGCCAGCTATAATGCAAACCTTCATTAGCTTGCACTTTGCTCACGATTGGACCGCGGTTATTTATACACGCCCCTCCGCTGTCGTAAGCCAACGATGCACAGATAGGAAAAAAAAATTCGCGAATAAGATAGTGCCGATCAACGAGAGAAAAAAAATTGGTTCTCACCAAGAAATCATCCACTGAAAAAGAAAACGTTGGTGGAGCGAACATAAGGCTTTGAATTCCAGCCTGACGCCAAACTAAATTGCGGAATTTCCGGGTGTTCGGAAAAAAAATTCACGGTTTCATTCACCGATAGGTTAAAATTCACATACTTATACGGTTGTGCTGCTGCTACGCTTGGCTCGCAGCTAATACGGAGGACTCTGGGCCAAAGAAGCCACAAATCACAGACAACCCAGCTGAGACGTCTCACAAGTAAAAAGTCATACATAGAGACCTGTAAAATTCGCGGATTCATTTCGCGATAGGATAGAGTCCAAATACTTTTGACATTATTTTGCTTCAGTGATTGGGCCACAGTTAATCTGAAGGACTCTGGGCCAATGAAAAATCTTAAACAGGAGAAATAGCGAATCACGATCATTCCAGTCAACAGGTTTACGAGTCGGTAACCAATCGGCAGATGTAATTTGCACGAGTGCATAGAGGATAATGGAGTCTATCCTTTAGGGATTTGAAATCGCGAATATTACAGGTCTCTAGTCATTCATTTTTTCCTGCTATACACAAGGGAGTTCAGAGTATATCCCAGAGATCACGGAACCCTCGAATTTTTTCCAGTCCCAGATTATACAGCAAAAAAAAATAAAAAAATAAAAAAAAAACTGTCCCAGCATAAGCCTGAAATGTTTGGAGGAAACAATTTTTAAAACTGTTTAATGCGTGTCCATACCTCGCTAGGTTTTCTTCCCCTGTGGTTGGCAGCAGTGTGCCTCATTCAGCCGGGCCATTCACGACGTACCCCCGCTTCCGTGCGGAATGTCAGTGGTTCGCGTGCCGACGGTAGACATGCATCTGGAGGAAACTCAACCAATCACGAAACACAGGCGATGTTAAAGTATTCTTAACATGCAGCTTTTTTTTTTTCACTCGAAAAAAAAAGTCACCGCCCACCGTTCGTCCCAACAAGTGTGCGATCGTGTTTCGAGTATTAATTTCACTCCAGGATAGACTCCAATTGTCAATATATATAAATAGCTATGAGGCATGCATATTTCGCGAGAAGATTCCGAGACTAGCTGAGAGTCAAAACACTGTAGCATCGTCTGTGTTTCTGGATTCATGATTGGGTGTGTTTCTTTCAGGTACATGTCTATTGTAACAACACCAATCACTAGAGACCTGCCAAATTCGCGGATTCATTGACCTCTAGGATAGATTCCACAGTCCTTTAAATACTCGCGGAAATTACACCTGTTCATTGGCTACTGACGCGTGAGACGTCTCAACTAGGCTGCCCATAATTCGGCACTTTCTTGGTTTAGTGTTTCCCATTGGCTCACAGTTCCCCGGATAAAATGTGAGCCAATCGCAGAAGCGGTACGAAGGTATAGATGTTTTGATGCTAGCCTATCACGAAATGAATCCGCGAATTTTGCATGTCTCTACCAATCACAGTGATTCAATGCGGAATCAAAGGCATCTTGAGTGGCTCGGTCAAATAGAGCAACGACTTAACTCTCGCAGACGGCCGCCAATCATAAGGAAGAAACCGCTGGTGCGCGTATACCTTGTTGTGGTCTAATGGGCGTTCAGATTTATTCGCGAATAATGCCTGCCCCTAGTAATAGCTATGGGCAGGCATTTTTCACGAAACTTTGTAATTTTGGTCATGGAAAGTCAGAAATTTTTTTTTTACAGATTTATGTGGACACCGTATCAAATTATTAGTTAGTGATGTCTTTGGATAACAACGTAGGTAATTTAATTAAGTTAATAGGGACCTGCACAATTCTTATACTTAACTAAGCAGATGTCATTTGTCCATTGGTCGCAGTGACATTTTATCTTTCTGCCAGATGTCACGTGATTAGGTCATTTGAATTATAGCAATGATGTTATTGGTTCCTTGTCCTTTTGGGCGTGACAAACCTACCTACGGTCCAATGATAACGTAGTTCAAGAGTACAATAGCGTGCATTTCAGCCTCTCTCAAAGTAAAAAAAAACGCTCATTTTGCAGTATTTTCTCATGAAATAATTTGTGTGGAATGTCACACTTCGCTGTTAAACCGGAGTGGTTGACAGTTTCTATTCGATGTCATTAGCTTTTCCACATTATTCGTGGTCATTATCGTCGTCTAATATTTTGCCTTCATTCCACTTCTTTGGTGTTGTAGACCCGTTCTCGTTATCTAGTCAGCTTATCTGTACAGGTCTTGCGATGTTTATTCAAGAAATATCTTCGAGAAAAATATTTCTGGTACTGACTGCAACTAAATGTTTTTTTTTGCAAGGATACAAAATACACTCAGTCCTCATGAAATTTTGCATTTTTTTCCTCAAGGTAAACTCCCTGCTGCAGCATCTACAGTAGTGTCTTTTCTACAAAGCTACAGTCATCGAACCGGAATCCAATAGTTATTTACATGTTCGATTTTGATAAGTTTACTTAGTGCATTTTTGATAGATCTGCATTGTGCACTCTGAAGAAAATGGATAGAAAGAATATTAAATTTAAAAAAAATTAGAAAACAAGCCACGGAAGTTTTACGTAGCTGGAGATGTGACACCGGTCTATTGTCTCACACAAATATAAAATAATAAAAGACAGCTCATACGTAGGGGCAGGCATTTTTCGCGAAAAGATCTGAACACTTATTAGACTGCAACAAGGTATACCCGCACCTGTGGTTTCTTCCTTGTGATTGGCAGCCGTCTGCGAGAGAAGTCGTCGCCTTATTTGACCGAGCCACTCAGGACTTGTTTACTTCCGCACTGAATTACTGTGATTGGTAATGTAACAATCGATATGTACCTGGGAGAAACTCACCCAATCACGAAAAACAGACGATGCTGTAGTGTTTTAACTTTCATCTAGTCTCGAAATCTTTGCGCGAAATCTGCATGCCCCTACTCATACGTGGAACCTACTGTATGCGCGATAGTTATGGTACGTCGTACCTGAATTGTGATGGTGGAAATTATCGTACGCTGACTGAACTAATTGGAAATTATCGTATGGTCACCCACATCTCCCCTCACCAAACCTAGATTAGTATCACTTTCGTGACTTTTGCTTTCAAGAACATAAACTAATAAAGTAGGTATTGTTTTTTTTTCTTGCCAGCCCCAGTGGTTTAGTGCTTTATGCGCCTGAAGTGGTCTTTGGTCCAAGTCTGGCCTCGGACATTATATAAAATTTAATTATCTGTTAACAGTTCACTTGTTATCCTCCAGGTCTAAGGTAGTGGTCGTTAACCCCTGAAAGAAAACACTAGCCCTTGTTTTCGTCTGTTATATTCGCATTCGTCGTGAAGTGTTTAAAATGCCGGCCGCTCATGGCCAGGGGCGATGTAATCAGGCACGGCTCCTAACCCGTGCGGCGCAGACACTGCATCACCGCCGAACACAGCGTTGCGCGTTCCCTTTTGTTCCGCGAGCGCGCGTTGGGTCTCCCGATTTCCACGGCGAAGCGGAGCCGGTGTTCTGTTCGCCGGGTTCGTCATGGCATTGTTGGTAGCCCTGCCCGCTTCCTCCCCCCCCCCCCCCCCTTCAGAAGTACGTCACGGCCTGCGCCTGTGTAGGCCGCAGCTGGAGCGAGGTGCGAAAACTGAGAAGAAATCATAGCCGAAGGAACCAACATCCAGTAGAGACAGTTAAAAATAAGAACAGCCTTCCGTTGGGCACGTACGGTCATTTAAAGATACCAGTGTGCCGTAAACACGGTTTATTTTATCCCACTTTATATTTTTTAACTTTTCTTTTAATCTTATCCTGAAAAATAAACAAATAATAATCACTTATATTTTAAGGTAATTTTTGAATCGTTTAAACCTTTCTCCAGAAGACTGTAATGTAACAAATATATATATTTTACAACCCTCGTGTAATCACTAGAAACCTGCAAAATTCGCGGATTCATTAGGTGATAGGCTATAATTCAAACACATATACCTCTTAGATAATTTTGCTATTGGCTTACTGTTCATCTGGACGAATCTCAACCAGTTATAAACCCTCAACCAAAGAAGGATCGAATCACAGACAAACCAGCTGAAACGACTTACAAGTCGGCAGCCAATGAACTTGCGTTACTTTCCCGAGTGTACAGGGGTATGTGTAGTCTATCCTGAAGGCCATCGAAACCGCGAATTTTGCAGGTCTCTAATCATGACTGCCAAGCCCTTTATGGCGATAGTGTACTGAATTATTTTGCTTTTGTTATCTCGTGTTTTTACACATGATTTTAAATTCTTTATATAACCTATTAAATTGTTTATAAAAATGATTTGTTCTACATAAATCGTTATATTATATGGTACTTAATAGCGAATTTATGTAAGCTAGCATAAGATCTTTGGATGGTTCTTGCAATGGGAACGATTAATTCAAGTTATTTTGGGCATACGCTATTGCTAGTTACACTGTATGGCATAAGAAACACTAATAATTAGAGACCGGAAAAATTCGCAGGTTCAATGACCTCCAGGATAGACTCCAATATCCTCTACACACTCGGGAAAATGCCAACTGTTCATTGGCTGCTGACTTGTGAGTCGTCTCGACTGGGTGGCCTGTGATTCGACACTTCCATGAGTGAGGGTCTCTAATTGGCCCTCATTACTCCAGATTAAATGTGAACCAATGACAGAAGCAGCACTAAGGTATAATTATTTGAATTTTAGCATAACACGAAATGAACCCGCGAATTTTTCAGGTCTCTACACATAAGTCATTATTTTTTATGGTACTTAATAGCGAATTTATGTCAGCTAGCATACGATTAATTCAAGATATTTTGGGCATACGCTATTGCTAGTTACACTGTATGGCATAAGAAATACTAATAATGCACACACAAAATGAACATGCAAACAAACAGAAAACAAAGCAAAATAAGCCGACATCAAAAAAGATGGACAATGCAGCGACAGAAGAACCCAACGATGATACTGAACAGATAATGTGGACCACACAACGACAGCACAGAGACGCTCAGACGAAACCCAGCGATGTGACAAAACAGACAAAACTACAGAACAGATGAACACAGAAAGATTCTTAAGACAACAGTTAAGACGTTTCGGGAACTGTCCTAGTTGATTCTGTATCTTCGCGTCGTTACTAGCCTAGTGTGACCTGACCGTCTGTGCTGTTCCAATATTTCGACGTATTTCTTCAATGGCATTATCTGTTCTGTTTATGGTTTTTTTACACGCTTTATATTAGCTTCACCTGTATGTTTGTTTGAATGTTTGTAACCGACTCCTTTGCACTCGATTTTGACCCACGTTAAACGGACAGATTTAATCTAAACTTCGTACACTTATCAAGGACCGGTGACAATACCATAATTTAATAAGTTTATCTCATTATCCTGATTAGGATCGACAGGATTAAATAATTTCCTCATCCAGCCTCTGGGTGAGAGCAAGTGAGACAACCGTGCATCAGTCGGCGCATGCGTAACGTCTACCTACTTTCCAGCTCGAGCACTCGGGGTATTAGTATTATTACATCGGCAGATTTTGTCTTCTCTTATGTGTGTTTGTATTTTCATATTTTTTTGCACGTTTATCTTTTTTTTGTCAGTTATTGAGGTTTGTAATGAAATACAGCGTAACCAGCAATGATGTACTATATGTCCAAAATAATCTAGGATCAGCCGTAGCGTGTACTGAAAGCATGAAATGTTGTATAGGTACAGTTTTGGATTAGCCGTTCGTAACTCATTATTTTATATATATTTATAATTTGGTAAAAGCCTATTTTTTATTTACAAATGATATATACTTAAAATGAAGTGCTTTAAGGTGAAGGCTACATGCTAACGATTAACATGCTTTCAGTCTACATTCTAGGGTTGACGTAAAAGTGTGCCATTGAGTTCATAAAAAAAAAGCATTTAATAAGAACTTATTTAGTAGAATAAAAAAGGTTTTATAAAAATTAAATATGGTAATGTTATAAATTTATTTTAAAAAAGGAAGGGAAAAGCAAAATAATTTAGAGCACTAACCCGTAACAGGATCGCAGGTTGGTAAGAGGAGGGGCAGAGGGAGGGAGCAAGTATTGCCACGTGACCCCTAGTGACGTGTGAACCAGCAAGTGACGCTGCCGAGGTGACGTGGACTCCTGGGGGGAAGGGGGGAGACAGTTAATTACCCGGTAACATCTCGTCCATCATAGGCCGGCGGTAAAACAAAGGTGCGGGTGGCCCCCTCCCCCTTACCCCCCGTCCTAGTAAATCACACGCCGCCACTGCCACCACCTCTGCCGTCCCCTCCTATACCTCTAGGCGACCATTACTCACCGCGGGGGGGCCCTTTTTGAAACTGCGCAGCCTTTGCTGCGCAGCCGCCTGCAGGGCTGTGTACATAGCTGCTGGAGTGAGGGCCATCACTCCTGTAACAACTACACGGTGAGTTTACTGGTCGTTAGGATGCAATACGTGTTGTTTTATGTCCTTCACCGGAGCTGTCAGATGAACGGGGCTTGACTTGTAATGGCTACGGAACGCAACTATCGCATTACAGAACGCCCGTGGTTAGTGTGAAAATAACTACGACTAGTCAAAAATACCAGCAATACAGTAGGGGAAAAAAAAAGGGGGGGGGGTTTGTCTGTAAAGTCGGTTTACGGACGATAATTTTACGTGATAACGTCATAAGAAAACATTGATGAAAAATTGCATACTTTTTAATTTTCAAATATTATTTAAAGTTTTTTGCAAATTTAATTTAAATAATTTGTTTAAATATAATTACGAACAATTAGTTTAAAAGGCCGCCTT
This sequence comes from Bacillus rossius redtenbacheri, assembly GCF_032445375.1. Taxonomy (NCBI): domain Eukaryota; kingdom Metazoa; phylum Arthropoda; class Insecta; order Phasmatodea; family Bacillidae; genus Bacillus; species Bacillus rossius. The sequence goes on along the minus strand of NC_086339.1, from coordinate 9,859,310 downwards.
AACCTGTTTGATATTATAGAAGATTTTCTCGCACTGGTGGTTGGCCGGTTCTCGCACGCTCGGCTCAGGCGGAACGTGACAATGAGTCATGCTTTTTCGTGCGTGCAGCCGGCGTTCATCGATTTATAAGACGTTATCAAGTTTAAAATTAGAACTTTTTTGTTGACAATCACGTCTCAAAATTATTTTCGCAATAATTCATAATCTCCAGTTAAAAGGGGCGTGTAATTCAGACAGTAGCTATACGTCAGAGCCGACTGAGAAGTCACAACTTGTTCAAACTTCTCAACGGATCAGTCTATCCAGGCTTACTGCTTCAAATAGTTGTAGCGTCAGAAGTTGCTGCTGTCACACTCCTTGCACATGCACGCCGGACGAGACGGAATGACAGAATAATTGGGCCAACTACTATGTAAGTGGCAGAACCAGCTTAGAGTGTTTTTTTTTTGTCTTGAAAAGGGGGACGGGAGAAGTTGAGCACCGAAGGTTTTTGGGTGTTATGGAATACCTTCAAGTTAAACAGAGGGTCCAAAAAATAACTAACCCTTAAAAAGATGTGTTGATGCATTTCTTACAATTTAAACATAAGTTAACTTAACCAGAAGCAATATAAAATAAAAGTAAAATAATACGTTTTTTTACAAAGATAAAATTGAATTTACTTTAGGCGTTTTATGTGTTTTGGAGTCAATTATTTTTATTTTGTTACCACTTCAGTTTTATTTTTCGGTCTAGGTGGTTATGGGACGAAATGTGAGTGTGGGGGGGGGGGGATGGGGGGAGGGGTTATCGCTCTTCCACGGGAACGCCACCACAATGTTAGAAATTATCAGTTTCGAAGTGCGCTGGTTTCAAATTATCCAGGGATATTCGTAAATTTACGGGTATTAAGAATAGTTTTGCTATATTGTGATTTCCTTTAAAGATGGGTTATATAAAATAGGTATTAGGTGTTAGGTGTTAGTATTAGTAGTAGGTAGGTATTAGTATCTATATTAGGTGGTAATGCAAAAAAAAAAATGCTTATGAGATATGAGTTCAAGTTGTGATCGTTACGAGAAGGATGAAGATAGAGACAGGTATTATAAACATAATCTACCCCCGTTTTCACCCTCTTAATGGTGAATTTATATAAATGAAGAAAAAAAATAATCCGCAACTCCACATGCACATGTCATTCCCAATATTTTTATTTTACAACTTCAATCAATTTATATATATATTTAACTCGAACAGTTGTATTATTAGTATAGATAAATGAAGGGTTCAAACGCGTTATAAATGTAATCGAAAGTACTGAAGTAAATTCTAAAGTACTCAACAGATTGGATGTATATGTGAAATTCGCCAAGTCTTAATCGCTCGCTATTGATAAATACCAGCAATCCAGATTCGATGTTCTTACTGCCTAGGAGGGCATGCTGTTGGCAACTACTTTCTCTCTAGCCAGGCTAGATTCGAGCCTCCGGTCACAGTGACTCGAACTGGCGTGATGCTACCAGTGGGCGCATCGCTTAAGATGGGCGCCTAACTCGGGCGTACCAACCATCCAAGGCTAGTTTAAGTATTGCGTAGAGGCCCGGAAATTTCACGGATTCATTTAGTCGCAAGCTAGAATGCAAACCTCCACACTCTCGCACTGTGTTCATGATTGGCACGCAGTTGTTTGGACACGCCCGTCTACGACCGTGAGCCAATGATGCCCAGCTAGGAGAGAAGTAAGCGAATCAGGTAGTGCCAAATAACAAGGATAAAAAATGTTCTCGCTAAGAAATCAACCAACGGGAAAGTAAACATGGGTCGAGCACACCTATAACTTTGAATTATATCCTGAAGCCAGAGGAATCCGCGAAATTTCCGGGTCTCCAAGCCTGGGCCAGCTAGAAGCACTGGTGGGGCTGGTAACCCCAGCATTGGCTCAGGGCGCAGAGTTAGCTGTCAGCCTCGCCCTTGCGGGGTACTAGTGGCGGCAACCACGGAGAGGTCGCTACTCGCCAACTATGACAAGAGAGTCATAGTCACTCCCGTCATAGTTGCTCGGCGTCTCGCACGACGCCGCGACGTGTGGCGGCCAGGCTGATGGGGACACGTGACCCGTGGCAGGGCGCCCCCGAGCGACCGGCGCGCGTATTTATGGCGCAATTTCCGCCTGATTCCCTCGCCCCGCCTCCCCCCCGCTGCGCCCGGTGGTTGTCGCGAGGTAACTACGACGACGCTCGCCAAGCCGCCGTCGCCTGTCTGTCTGCAACCACCCCCAATGGGGACGCACCACAACGCCGAAATGCCAAATTGACCACAACGCCGACAGCTAGAAAACTGCTGTGTACCACAACGCCAAATTACCACAACACCGAAATACACTAACGCCGAAAAATGTCATTGCAGGACTGCCACAAAGGTTAGGTTAGGTTAGACTAGGTTAGGTTAGACTAGGTTAGGTTAGGCTAGGCTAGGTTAGGCTAGGTTAGGTTAGGCTAGGCTAGGATAGACTAGGTTAAGTTAGGTTAGGTTATATTACGCTAGGTTAGGTTAGGTAAGGTTAGGTTTGATTGTGGTATTTCGGCGTTAAGGTACATTTAAGAAACACACACAAATTCATTCAGTTGTTATTTCGGCGTTGTGGTACACAGCAGTTTTCTAGCTTTCAGCGTTGTGGTCAATTTTGACATTGACGTTATGGTATTTCGGCGTTGTGGTAACCACCAATCTGTCCCCCATCACTCACTTGAAACTTGGACATCCCTAAAACCTTCATAAGCAACTTATATAGTAGGTAACATTAAACAAACCTTAAATGATATGTCAGCCCTGTGTTATTTAACGTAAAACATTTTTTTTTTTTTTTGCGATTTGGATATCCTAAAAAAAAAAACCTTCTTAAGAACAGCTGGCAGGCCAGTCAATTGCTGTTCTCATTCGAAAAGTCAAAAATTCTAAATGAGTCGTATTTTTCCAGCTGCAAGCATTTTTTTTTCCTATTTTTTTCTCACTCTACGCCAGATTGTTATAGGCCTATGTATACTGCGTCTAAAAAAATATATATTTTTTTTTGCGACGCATTCATAAAATAACCCTACCATTAAAACATTCTATACTTTTAGGGAGGGAAAGGGCGTGAGAGGAGAGAGAAGTCGTGCAGAAGAATAATGCGGCAAAATTTTTTTTAATGCATTTATGCTTTTATGCCGTCCCAAAACCTCCAATAGTAAAATTTAATTTGCAAACAAACAGTTCCGTGAATAGCTTCCCGGGTATCAACTGCACACGCATGATAAAACCATCTTTAAAAAACACGTATTTCGCGTGTGTAAAGTTGCACTATCTTCGTTGTGGTGTCGCCGCAAGTGGTAGCGTAGAGACCGGAAAAATTCGCGGTTTCATTTCGTGATAGGCTAGAATCCAAATGCGTTTAACTTTCTGCTGCTCCAGTATCGGACCACAGTTTGCCTGCAGGACTCTGAGCCAATGAATAACCCTTGACGAAAGAAGTTTCAAATCACAAGCCTTCCAGTTGACAGTTCTCACGCGTCAGTAGCCAATGAGCAGATGCGATTTTTCCGAGTACATAATAGGATCGTGGAGTCTATCCTAGAGGTCATTGTAACCGCGAAAATTTTCCAGTCCCTAGTGGTAGGCAGGGGCAGGCATTTTTCGCGAGAAAAAAAAAATCTGATTGTCTATTAGACTGCAACAGGGTATGCCCGTACCAGCGGTTTCTTCGTTGTGATTGGCGCCCCTCTGCGAGAGAGTTACTGTCTTATTTGACAGAGCCATTCAGGACGTGTTTGTTTTTACACTGAACTACTGTGATCGGTGCTGTAACAATCGACGTATACCTGAAAGAAACTCACCCAATCACGTAACGCAGACAGTGAGTGCTACAGTGTTCAAACTTTCAGCGAGTCTCGAAATCTTTTCGCGAAATCTGCATACCTAGGGGCAGGCATTTTTCGCGAAAATATCTGAACACTTGGTAGACTGCAACAAGATATACCCGCGTCTGTGGTTTCTTCCTTGTGATTGGCGGCCGTCTGGCGAGAGAAGTCGTCGCCTTATTTGACCGAGGCCACTCAGGACTCGTTTACTTCCGCACTGAATTACTGTGATTGGTGTTGTTACAATCGATATGTACCTGGGGATGAAACTCACCCAATCACGAAACACAGACGATGCTATGGTGTTTTAACTTTCATCTAGTCTCAAAATCTTTTTCGCGAAATCTGCACGCCCCTATGCGTACCCCTGGTGGTTGGTACATCTGTGGCGAGTGGTTTGCCGAGGAATCCCGTGCGCGGCTGCGGCGAGTGTAACCGGGCCCCGGGTCGATGGCGCAGCGGTAACCGAGCCCTGCCCCCCGCCGCAATTAGCGAATCAATACCGCCGCCGCAATCAGCCGGGAGGAGCCTCTGCCAGACCTCGCCCGCGCGGCAGGGGGGGTCACGTGTACGAGTGGTACAGCGCTGTCATTCCACATCACTAGGGCCATGCACGTCTCGCGAAAAGACTCCGAGACTAGCTGAAAGTTAAAAACACTTTAACATCGTCCGTGTTTCGTGATTGGGTGAGTTTCTTTCGGATCACACGTCGGTTGTTACAACACCAGTCACTAGGGACCGGAAAAATTCGGCGGATTTAATGACCTCTAGGATAGCCTCCATTATCCTCTGCATTTCTCAAGTAAACACGCGTGTTCATCGGGTACTAAATTGTGAGGCGTCTCCACTGGGTAGCTTGTGATTCGACGCTTCTTTGGTCGATAGTCTCTCATTGGCCCAGAGAGCTCCAGTTAAACTGCGAGCCAATAGCAGAACCAGCAGAATTGTACACATGTTTGAATTTCAGCCTATCACGAAATGAATCCGCGAATTTTTCCGGTCTCTACCAATCACAGTGATTCAGTGCGGAAGTAAACGCGTCCTGAGGTGGTCCGGTCAAACAAGGCGACGACTTCTCTTGCAGACGGCCGCCAGTCACAAGGAAGAAACCGCTGGTGCGGGTATACCTTGTTGCAGTCTAATAGGCGTTCGGATTTTTTCGAGAATAATGCCTGCTCCTACATATCACTAGGGACTGGAAAAACTCACAGTTTCGATGACCTTCAGGACAGACTACACAGTCCTCAGTATACTCGGGAAAATAACGGCTGTTCATTGGCTGCTGACTTTTGTGAGTCGTCTCAACTAAATAGTTTGCTTGTGATACGATACTACTTTGGTTGAGTATTTCCCATTGGCCCAGAGTAGTCCAGATTAACAGTGTTACGAAATGAATACGCGAATTTTTCCAGTCTCTACATAGCCTATCACAATACTGTCACGCTGAAATACCATTAACATTGAGGATTTCGCCCGAGAAAAGAAAACTGAACGTATAAATTTTGTTTATAATTAAATTTTTCGAATAACTTCTTATTAAAACAAGTCATACGAAAATTATTATTACACATTTCTACGAGATATATTCTTACAGTATCATGTGCGCAAACCAGCATTAAATACAGGCTACCTAGAAATACAATTCCAGGCCATATGTACAGCTATAACGAGTGATGAGGGGGGGGGGGGGAATACGGAATAGTGGCTCACCATGGATTGCAATAATCCTTCTAAAAATTATCTTTCTGTAACCTTGTGTAACCAAGTTGCTGTATTTTTTTTATGTATTCCCTTGTTTGTTTTTAAATATTAGAAGGGAGGGGGTCCTAACCCCCCCCCCCCCCTTTTAACCTCTCCACCCCCATCCAACACCATTGGCCTGCCTGACCCCTGCTGCTGTCGTTCACCGGCATGGGTGAAACACTGCAAGGCCACTGAATTCATCTGTTGTTAAAAATCATCCAGGAATCTTCGTAACCTTACGGTTATCTTCGAAAATATTTAGTACGTGTAGGTACTAAGTAAATTAGCTCTCAACATGAATTTATAAAAATAATAATGGCAAACTAGCAAAACATTCAAAAACTCATTATTAGAGACCTGAAAAATTCTCGGGTTCATTTCGTGTTATGCCAAAATTCAAATAATTATACCTTATTGCTGCTTCTGTCATTGGTTCACTGTTAATCTGGAGGACTGAGGGCCAATTAGAGACCCTCACTCATAGAAGTGTCGAATCACAGGCCACCCAGTCGAGACGACTCACAAGTCAGCAGCCAATGAACAGTTGGCATTTGCCCGAGTGTGTAGAGGATATTGGAGTCTATCCTGGAGGTCATTTAACCCGCGAATTTTTCCGGTCTCTACTCATTATGACTCCTGCAAGGAGACTGGAAAAACTCGCGGATTCATTTCGCGATAAGCTAGAATCCAAATACATATACCTTTAAGCTGCTTTTGTTATTGGTTCACTGCTCATCTGGACGACTCTGGGCCAATGGGAAACACTCAAATCAAAGAAGTATCGTATCACAGGCAAACCAGTTGAGGCGACTCGCAAGTCAACAGCCAATTAACAGGCGTTATTTTCCCCGAGTATACTGAGGACTGTGTAGTCAATCCTGAAGGCCATCGAAACCGCGAATTTTTCCAGTCCCTACCTATAGAGGCCACGAGGCAACGGGCGCGTGAGCCAACGTCGCCCTTGTGGTCCCTCGCGGCTCGCGGGCCTCGGGCGATGTGCGAGGGGAGAGCGCGTGATGGTCCAGGGAGGGGCAAGGAGGGGGGCGTGGTTTCGCGGCGCGATGCTGGCACAGCCGAGTGTTTAATAAGCACGTGTGCGCACTCGCGTTTTCTTTTCTCGCGGCGATAATTACACGTCTGTCGACCGCGCGCTGTCTCGCGGGCCGTCGCTACGTGCTTCCTTCCTGGCGGGGAACACGCCCAGGGGAAACCCTCGCCCCCGTCAGACACGACAAGACGCCACATTTGGCTCACTTCCTTGTACTCACATAAAAGCAGTGCTCACAGGATCAGACGCGGCACGACGCCACCATTAACTGTCGCGATCAGACACGATGCGTGGAGACCGGAAAAAAAATTCGCGTATTCATTTCGCGACACGCTAAAATTAAAATACATATACCTTTAAGCTGCTTTTGTTATTGGTTCACTGTTCATCTGGACGACTCTGGGCCGATAGGAGATACTCAACCAAAGAAGTAATCGTATCACAGGCAAACTAGTCGAGACGACTCACAAGGCAGCAGCCAATGAACAGGCGTTATTTTCCCGAGTATACTGAGGACTGTGTAGTCTATCCTGAAGGTCATCGAAAACGCGGAAGTTTTCCAGTCCCAACGTAATAAATCGTTTTGTGTTCAATAGCAATCGCAACGTAATTTACATACCAAGAGATTGTATTAAGTCAATCCAAAAGAGTACACGTGAGGCAAGTAGCTATGAACGGGAGGCTTGTCGTCTGTGGTGGGGTAGTGTGTGCACGAGGGCTGTGGAAGAGCAGCCGTGGAAGGGGGAGGAGGGGCATGTGTGTGTACGCGCGGGGTGTAATGGAGCAGTAATGCGCGCGGCACGGCTATTAAAAGGGACGGTGTTTACCTGGCCACCCCCTGGGCGCCGCTTAATGCCCGCGGGACGCACAAAGCAGCGCCGCTGGGGCGGAACGGCCCCTGGGCGCGTGGCCACTCCAGCCTCGCCCCATTGTGCGGTCCGCCCCTCCGCACTCCCTCCTCGGGCCCAGCTGCCCCACGTCCGGCGACCCCGACCGCGTCATTGCGTCACTGCCCTTTACGGTTTACAGGGTTCGACACGTCGAGACGATGTTGCTGCGACGTCTCCGACTGGGCCACGGTCTAGCCAATAACTAGGGACCGGAAAAATTCGCTGTTTCAATGACCTCTAGGATAGACTCCACGATCCTATTATGTACTCGGAAAAATCGCATCTGCTCATTGGCTACCGAGGCGTGAGAACTGTCAACTGGAAGGCTTGTGATTTGAAACTTCTTTCGTCAAGGGTTATTCATTGGCTCAGAGTCCTGCAGGAAAACTGTGGTCCAATACTGAAGCAGCAGAAAGTTAAACGCTTTCGGATTCTAGCCTATCACGAAATGAAACCGCGAATTTTTCCGGTCTCTACCAATAACTAGGGGCAGGCATTTTTCGCGAAAAGATTTTGAGACTAGATGAAAGTTAAAACACTATAGCATCGTCTGTGTTTCTCGATTGGGTGAGTTTTTCCCAGGTAAATTACATATCGATTGTAACAACACCAATCACAGTGATTAATCGCGGAAGTAAACGCGTCCTGAGTGGCCCCGGTCAAATAAGGCAACGACTTCTCTCTCTAGACGGCCGCCAATCACAAGGAAGAAACCACAGGTGCGGGTATACCTTGTTGCAGTCTAATAAGTGTTTGCATCTTTTCGCGAAAAATGCCTGCCCCTACCAATCACGAAACACAGACGATGCTATACGTAGTGTTTTAACTTTTATCTGGTCTCAAAATCTTTTCGCAAAATTTGCATTCCCCTACCAATAACTAGCCTCAGGCGGTAATCCAAGACACAAAACTTAAGGTGGACCCGCATCTTGTGCCTTTTATAGGTGCGCATCGCCATCCAAGGAGAGTATTTTTGAAGGATATGAATGCAAACTTGATGTAAGCTTATTACTAGGAGCAGGCATTTTTCGGGGAAAAAAAATCCAAACGCATATAAGACTGCAACAAGGTATACCCACACCAGCGAATTTTAGCCAGGGCGCCGGACGAATTCTCAAAATTTCCGGGTTTCTAGGCACCAGACCAGATAATCGAGTACAAAGATTTAAATTTTAAAAGTAGGGGCAAGTAATTTTCACAACAAAATTATTTTAACTATCTCTAGACTGCAGTGCGTTATATGCGCGCCAGCGGTCTTTTATATACCTATATAAACTAGCGGACCCAACAGACGTTGTTTTGTTCAAACGTTTTAAATTTTGAAAATTTACAGGAAATTTCCCTGAATATAATCGCAGCACCATCTGCCGGGTCGAACTGAAATAATAATAAAATATTTTTGAATATTCTATAACGCGACCACAGCGCTTCCGACCGGATCCTATGTAAAACATCGAACGTTCAACAACAACATTAATTTAATTAATTAATTAATTACAAATATTATTTATCGGCTTGAATTGTGAATCTAAACAATTTTTAAATCCACCTGAACACACACTTTAAAGTGTACCCGACAGACGATGTCCTGTTCAAACGTTGTAAATCCAAAAATCATAATTTAAAAAAAACTATAAATTAAAAAATACAAAACTTCAATTTTAAACATACTTTAAACTATAATTACTATAAGTAGAGACCTGCAAAATTCGCGGATTCATTCGGTGATAGGCTAGAATTCAAATACATATACCTCTTAGAGGTTTTTTCTGTTGGCTTACTGTTCATATGGACATATCTCAACCAGTTATAAACCCTCAACCAAATAAGGATCGAATCACAGACGAACCAGCTGAGACGACTTACAAGTCAACAACCAATGAACTTGCATTATTTGCCCAGTGTTCAGGAGAATGTGCAGTCTATCCTGAAGGCCATCGAAACCGCGAATTTTGCAGGTCTATAACTATAAGTAATTTAAATTATATAAATTTATATTTTTATTTTCAAAGAGACATCAATACGTCATAAGTTGCATAGAATAAAATGAGAAATTTAAAATTGTTGGTTAAGTTGATTGTTATTGAATGCACGTCTATACATAATTAAAAGTAATGAAAAATCGTGTTAAATACTCACTTTGATACTGCACCTTACATATTTTGCACAATGTATATTTTTTATTACATTTTAATATGTAGAATAAAATGAGAAATGACAATTTAAATTTGGAGGTTAAGTTGATTGGTATTGAATTCACGTGTATACATAATTAAAATCACGAAAAATCATGTAAAATACTCACTTCAATACTGCACCTCACAAATTTGCACCTAAATTTTTAATTAAACTTTAAAATGTTATTTCAATATAATAATCTCAATAACCAATTCTTAGGGACCGGAAAAATTCGTGGGTTCAATGACCTGTAGGATGAACTCCATAGTTATACGTACACTCGGTCAAATGCCACCCGTTCATTGGCTGCTGTCTTGTGAGACGTTCCAGCGTAGCAGCTTGTGATTCGATAAAGTTTTGGTTGGGTGTTTCTCATTGGCCCAGAGTCATCCAGGTGAGTTGTGAACCAATAGCAGAGGCAGCACTGAGGTATGACGATTTGTGTTTTAGCCTATCGCGAAATGAATTCGCGAATTTTTCCGGTCTCTACCAATTCTATTTTAATTTTAATGTAATAACAACAATTCATAAAATCCATCCAAAGATTAACAACAACACATAAATAAATACACAACACACACATATATATACTGTAAACCTAAACCATTCAAAGATCAACAACAATTTATAAGTAAAAAATTGATTAAATAAACATTTTCCAGTGGACCAAATTGTGAATCTAAACCATCCTCGAATCCCCGTGAACTCACACAAAAAATTTCATCAAAATCGGTCCAGCCGTCTAGGAGGAGTTCAGTGACATACACACGCACACAAGAAATATATATATATAAAGATAAGTAAATAAATATATATATAGTTGGCGGCCGTCTAAAAGAGAAGCTATTGCCTTATTTATCTGGGACATTGAGAATGCTTTCGCTTTCGCACAGAATGGTTGTTTTTGGTGTGCCAAGAGACGTATATAGGCCTACATAATAAACTCAACTAATCATGACATACTTACAATGCCAGAGTGTTTAAACAACACACAACTGGTCTCGAAATTTTTTCGCGAAAAATACATGCCCTAGTTGTAAGAAAGTCCAGTTGTCAGTCATGCTAATGGCTCATGTCCCTGGCAGCTCATGGCATAAAAATCCCCTGAAAATCCCTGATCGTGCTAATTCGGATACCATCTATTTATATACGCGTTTGACTATTTAGACTATTTTTACATGTTAGGGGGTTTGAGAGAATTTCTTTATGGCTTCTGTAAATGTTTTAGGTGTTTTCATAGAATAGGTAATTTTTTTTGATACCCTTATAGCTAGAGACCCGTGAAATTCGCGGGTTCAATGACCTCCAGGATAGACTCCAATATCCTCTACACACTCGAGCAAATGCCAACTGTTCATTGGCTGCTGACTTTTGAGTCGTCTCAACTGGGTGGCCTGTGATTCTACACTTCTATGAGTAGGGACTGGAAAAATTCGCGGTTTCGATGACCTTCAGGATAGACTACACAGTCCTCAGTATACTCGGGAAAATAACGCTTGTTCATTGGCTGCTGACTTGTGAGTCGTCTCAACTAGTTTGCTTGTGATACGATACTTTTTTGGTTGAGCATTTCCCATTGGCCCAGAGTCGTCCAGATTAACAGTGAACCAATAACAAAAGCAGCTTTAAGGTATATGTATTTGAATTTTAGCGTATCGCGAAATGAATCCGCGAATTTTTCAGGTCACTATCTATGAGTAATGAGTGAGGGTCTCTAATTGGCCCTCAGTCCTCCAGACTAACAGTGAACCAATGACAGAAGCAACACTAAGGTATAATTATTTGAATTTTAGCCTAACACGAAATGAACCCGCGAATTTCACGGGTCTCTACTTATAGCCTTATAAATGTTATAGGTAGAGACCGGAAAAATTCGCGGGTTCATTGACCTTCAGGATAGACTCCAATATCCTCTACACACTCGGGCAAATGCCAACTGTTCATAGGCTGCTGACTTGTGAGTCGTCTCGACTGGGTGGCCTGTGATTCGACACTTCTATGAGTGAGGGTCTCTAATTGGCCCTCAGACCACCAGATTAACAGTGAACCAATGACAGAAGCAGCACTTAAGTATAATTATTTGAATTTTAGCATAACACGAAATGAACCCGCGAATTTTTCAGGTCTCTAGTTATAGGAAGCTGTTAATATTTTATGTTGAGCTGGGTTAGATATAATGCAAATGCAATAGAAAAAAACTACATCAAGTATGCTTTCTTCATTTACAACACGTTTTTGTAATTTCTCTTCCAGTTTATCTGTTAAAATAGACATCCAATGTATCACTCAAACACGATTATGTGCGTTTACACGTTTTCGTCAGCAACACACACAAGCACTGCCCATGTTATTCGAGAAAACATTCGGAATTGAGGTTTCGTGGGCAGTCGACGAAGTGAATCGTGTGCTTGGTTCGAATAAGTCAGTTGGTTATTTTTTTAATTTGTGATTAAGTAGGTATCATTTTATTTAATTTTCTCGTTTCGCACTTACAGTATCTGGTATGTTAGCATTAAAAAAAATTTCTAGGCACACAAATTTTCTTAGTTAAAATATTGTGCGATTTTATTAATACATCTTGAATAACCACTAGACACATATAAAGACAGACTTTTTTTGCAAATGTGTGTGTGTTAAGGGAGGGACTTAAACTAGCAACAATAATTTATAGTAAACGATTTTGTTCACTAAAAATGTTTTTGTGAATAAGCAGTCCAATGATACTTTCATTCTTGAGTACTGACATTACAAGTAGGTACACTAGTATAATTCATTACAACAGCATTAAAACCACTAGGTTACTTAAAACTAATAACATTGGATGAGAAAGTCTTTAAAAAGGATGGCTTTCACTTAGTAATTGAGAACGAAAATTTCATCTTTGTGCTCTCCCAAGAGGAAACACACACACAGTAATTAAGAACTTTTAATCAAGTCTCTAATTTTTTTAGGGCAGTTTTTACCATTCTCTCTGTGCATGGTCGTAAAAAAAGCATGTAGGCCTATCGCGTAAATATTTAGCAGGTCCCGCAAAGAAGGACAGAGTTTCCGCGGTCGAGATCTAATTAAGGTAAAAAGTGTGGCATTCCCCGGGGACAGCCAGCCGGCAATAATTAATATTAATATTCGCCACGGTCAGGGTGTGACTCAAAACCGTGTTATCTCGCGCAGGTATTTCATTTGTGTGCGTATACCCGACCCCCCCCCCCCCTTCCTCAACCACGCTCTGCTACCACTAGCACGCGCGATAGCCAGACCCGAGCCTCCTCGGCCGTCCAATGGCGACCACGCGCCTGGATCGCTATCTGCTGATTTACTGCGACCTGCCGCCGCCAGGAGCGCTGCAAGCCCGCGGGCCGCCGCTGGTCGCCGCCGCAGATAAACACCCGCCCGTTACTCGTTTGGGGGAATGAGCTGTCCCCGAGAAATAATTACACCTGCTTTTTTCTCCTCACATGTCACTAAATATTCGTTTGTTATCTTTCGCGGGCATTATTATTTTTGAAGTAGGTATGTCTGGACTGATGTGTATGCATGTCTGTACCTCAAAACCTTCACCTCTTATTTATTTCAATGTGTTTAGCTTAGCAATTACAAGAAGAGGAAATGAATTTAATTAAAATTTCATAAATTATTCCTTATTTGCATGTAACTTGGAAGGTTATTACACTTTTTTTAATGATTTCCATTGCATGCAATGAAATCAACTAAAAGTGACATACATTTTAGTTTCTATTTTTATTCGTTTATTTACTCATCTTATTTAAAAATAAGGCTAACTAATTTAAGGAACAAACTGCTTTTTCTCACCCTTAGCCACATGAAAATATGTTGTTTTTTTATCATTGTTGTGTTAATCTGTTTTTTGGTTGTGTTTTCCAAGGTCGTTGTCTGTTTTTTTCTGTTACAATTACAACTGTCTCGTCGTCAGTTCACTGTGTTCGTCTGAGCCATTGTAATATTTTTTTTCTGGTAAATTCTGTCCACTGAATACTCTGTGCTCTCTGTGCATTCAACTTTTCACATCGGCTGAACATTTTTTTTTTTGCATTTATTTCTTTGTTCGTTATTCAGGTTTCTTTGAGACATGCAGTGTGAACTAGCAATTGTGTACGTTATGCCAAAACAAAATTTTTACATCAAATGTACTTTTTAGAAGATGTGTCGAAACACTGTAACATGCCTTTTTTGTTTTCGTTGGCAATCACGCTGCGGAAGTAATGTCTCTCGCAGCCTCGAAGCCACCGCGGGCGTGTGGCCATACCACTCGCCGAGTTCCTCACAAACAGGAGACTTTGCTGACGTAGCTGTGAGCCGTAATCAGTGCTCCATTAAATCATCTAGACCAGCGGTTCCCAAACGGTGGGTCGCGACCCACCGGTGGTTCGCCGAAGGGTTACAGGTGGGTCGCGAATCGATCCTAAAACTATCAGATAACCATCGAATAAACCATCAGAAAAGATAAGAAAAAATCGAAACAAATCGAATTGTGTGCAAACACATATCTATTGTTAAATAAATAACTGTTTTGCTACAAAGTGCTTATATTTTGTCAACCATTTTCAAATCAGAACACAAATTGTTTATCAATAATCAATCAGTATCTTAAAAAAAAGCATTTATTTATTTATATATATATGCAATATTTGATGGTAAATTATATATGCATAAGGAAGGGATACGATACAAATAAGGTTTTTTACTCCACCATGGACCGATAGACCGTGGAGGTATTCCTGTAATAAAAGGTGGGTCGCCAGCTGAAAAAGTTTGGTAACCACTGATCTAGACCTTTCTTCAGATCCAGTAACCAATATGTCGACAAGGCGTTATGCCACGATTAATTTCATTTCTTATACCTTAATTCTTTGTGAATAAACAATTACATCTACTTCGTAACATTTTAAAACTACGTTTTCTTTTGACGTGGAAACGTCTATTCTCTCGTTACAGTGATTGTTGGTTCAAACTTTCCCGTGTGACAAAATACCGCCAGATTTGAATCGCTAATAACTACTACGAGACTAATAATGCGTCAACAACGGTTGAGCCCACAACGTATAGATCATGTTTGTACGTGTTTGTCGCGCAGTACTGTTTAGCCTGTGACGTCATGGTACCAATGTAGGTGCATGCGCTTGATTGTTACGAATTAGCTTCGTGAACAGTTATAAATTGGTGTGGCTTGGAAACGCGTTTAGCCAGGCCATTGATTCGGGTGTTATTGTGAAGAGCTTACTACTGGGACTCAAAATGAGATAATAAAAATATTCGCTAGAATATATGTGAAAATCGGTAGTCTATTAAATTTAAAAGGCAAAATAATTAAAGATATCGTCTAATATAACTCGTAAATATGCTCGGAATTATAGAAAACGCAAGTCAGACGTTTTCACGAAAAAGAAAATTTACGATGCGGACCCGAACTGCACATTCTCTATAATTTTTCATGGAAAGTTTTTGTATTTGTTATAGAGCTTTGTTCAGTTAAACATTGTCCGCACACTCAGTGTTCCGTCTTAAATATATATATTTTTTAATTTTTTTTTTCTTCAATAAACCAACAATTGGAGACCGGAAAAATTCGCGATTTCAATGACCTGTAGGATATACTCCATGATACTCTATGCACTCGGGAAAATTACATCTGCTCACTGGCTACTGACTCGTGACACCTGTTAACTGGGACGCTAGTGATTCGATACTTCTTTTGTTTAAGGTTTTTCATTGGCCGAGTATCATTCAGAGAAACTGTGGCCCAATCACTGATGCAGTAAAAAGGCAAACGTTTTTGGATTTTAGACTATCACGAAATGAATCCGCGAATTTTTCAGGTCTCTACCAATAATTGTTCATCACCAACTTCAGAGGCCATTTTTTTTTTCGCGTAAAGATTTTCAGACCAGTTGTGTGTTAAAAACTTTGTAGCGCTGTTCGTGTTGCGTGGTTGGCTGGGTTTATTTCAGGTGCGCGTCTACTGTCAGAACACCAATCACTAGGGACTGGAAAAATACGCAGGTTCAATGCCCTGTAGGATGAACTCCATAGTTATACGTACACTCGGTCAAATGTCACCCACTCATTGGCTGCTGTCTTGTGAGACGTCCCAACGTAGGAGCCTGTGATTTGATAAAGCTTTGGTTGGGTGTTTCTCATTGGCCCTGAGTCATCCAGGTGAGTTGTGAGCCAATAGCAGAGGCAGCACTGAGGTATAACTATTTGTATTTTAGCCTATCGCGAAATTAATTCGCGAATTTTTTCCTGTCTTTACCAATCACAGCCACCCGGTGCGGAAGCACTTGGCATCGTTCGACGACAAACACGAAGACCTTGGTGGAAGCCGCGCCATCGACAGCGGGAGATCTCGTCAGCGACGACGGCGCAGATCCCGACGACAAGTGACGGCAACGACACTAGAGGAGACTTTAAACATGCGTGGTTCCACCGGCAGACGAGACTTTTAATTCGTGCATTGCTGCTTGTGGAGAAAACCTCGACGGATGATGCTCAGCCGGCGAAGGAGGCTTCAATGGTTGGTGATTCGTCGACAATTTTACGAGCATCGACGCCGTTACCGTGTCGAGATGTTCTCAAACAACGTCAGTGCTCGTCGACACGATACCGGATGGACCCGGACGAACAGGCGCTTGCAGACGGCCGCCAATCGCCAGCGCAGGCCTGCTTTTATTGCAGTCTAATGAGTAGAGACCTGAAAAATTCGCGGGTTCATTTCGTGTTATGATAAAATTCAAATAATTATACCTTAGTGCGGCTTCTGTCATTGGTATCACTGTTAATATGGAGGACTGAGGGCCAATTAGAGGACCCTCACTCATAGAAGTGTCGAATCACAGGCCACCCAGTCGAGACGACTCACAAGTCAGCAGCCAATGAACAGTTGGCATTTGCCCGAGTGTGTAGAGGATATTGGAGTCTATCCTGGAGGTCATTGAACCCGCGAATTTTTCCGGTCTCTAACTACGAATGTTTTTTCAAACTTACTCCCCCCCCCCCCCCCCCCCCCCCCCCCGTGGAGCTGGGAGTTGGTCGGTCGAATGCAGACGGACTCGTGCCGTATCGCCGAGTTGCTGTGCGTGTCCGAGACGCATGAGGGAGGGAAGCGGCGCTGGGGACGATATTGGCTCGCACGTCAAGTGTCCCGTCGCCAGGCGAACTGCAGCGCAGCGCAGCGGGCAAGAGCGGCACTAGGACCGCCGCGTCCCCTGGTCTTCCCGCGCCGCGTCCTCAGCCGTGTTGCGTCCACTCGTTTTCAAATCGAATCAATAAAATAGCCATATATGATCATTCATAATTAGTTTTGAGATATCTTAAATTTTCATGAGCAAATTAATAAAACCTTAAATGATATTCTCAGCTCTCGTACCATTTATTGTATCACTTTTTTAAGTGTTATTTAGTAGTTTTTTATAGGCCAATTTGTACTTGAAATTTTAAATTAACATATTGTCATACAACTATTTATTTTTTTTAAAAATTACAACTCATAAATACCTAAGTTAAAATTTTCGTTTTAATTTCTAAACATCATTTTATCGTTTTTAAAAATTCAAGATGGCGTCCAAGATGGATGCCATCAAGGAGGAAAGGGAGAGCAATGCGATATTCTTTCTGAATGTTCGTATTTGTTTTATTATTTTAATTTTTTAAAAGTCACGAAATGACTCCTACCAAAAGCCGCAGGTGTGCCGAGATCTAAGTTGTCCAAGTTGTTGTGTGTTTCGGGTGGAGCAGGCGGGTGTTGGTGATCCAAGATGGCGCGGGGACGCGACTCGCGCCCTTGTTGCGCGAGGCGCAGGTCGTGATATCTGTTTCCGCGGCGATAACTCGCGCCGTCCGCCGCCTCTTTGTGCGCGTCCCGGGCGCCATTGTGCAGCACTGCCCCCTCCTGCCCGCCGACCTCACGGCTCTCTTTCGCTTCCGTCATCATCCGCTCCTCCTTCCGTCGTCCGCACCAGCTGCACTGGCGCGCCGCGAGTTCCTCCTCGTCGCTGCCCCGTTCGACCGAGCCACTCGGGACGCACTGAATAACTAGAGACCGGAAAAATTCGTGATTTCAATGACCTGTAGGTAGGGACCGGAAAAATTCGCGGGTTCAATGACCTCCAGGATAGACTCCAATATCCTCTACACACTCGGGCAAATGCCAACTGTTCATTGGCTGCTGACTTGTGAGTCGTCTCGACTGGGTGGCCTGTGATTCGACACTTCTATGAGTGAGGGTCTCTAATTGGCCCTCACTCCTCCAGATTAACAGTGAACCAATGACAGAAGCAGCACTAAGGTAAAATTATTTGAATTTTAGCGTAACACGAAATGAACCAACGAATTTTTCCGGTCTCTACCTGTAGGATATACTCCATGATCCTCTATGCACTCGGGAAAATTACATCTGCTCATTCATTGGCTACTGACTCGTGACACCTGTTAACTGGGACGCTAGTGATTCGATACTTCTTTTGTTTAAGGTTTTTCATTGGCCGAGTATCATTGAGATAAACTGTGGCCCAATCACTGATGCAGTAAAAAGGCAAACGTTTTTGGATTCTAGACTATCACGAAATTAATCCGCGAATTTTTCAGGTCTCTATTAATTACTGTGATTGATATTCTGACAGTAGACATGTACCCGAGAAAAAACTCGACCAATCACGAAACACAAGACGCCGCTACAGTGTTTTACTTTCAGCTAGTCTCAGAATCGTTTCGCGAAATATGAATGGCTCTACTGATACCTGTGTGCAGTCCATTTCCGCTATATGAAAAAAAAAATCCCAACATATCTTATATTAGCCATCTTAAATCTTATATGTATAAAAGTGATATTTATATTCTTAGGAAGACATAGATAAAAAAAATTTAACTAAGTTAAATATTGAGCCTACCTAGGCTACTAGAGAAAAGAAAAAACACCGTTAATGATTGAAAACAAAACCTCGTAATTTAAATAATCTAGTCAATTAGTAATAAAAACAATTACTAATTGATGTTTGCACTTAACCTACAAATTTAAAAATTTAAAGAAATTTCTGTTTGAACATACAAAGTTCATAATCCCGGTTTATTCAAAGAACCAAGCAAAGTTCTCAATTTCCTGTTTTATTCCAATCACAGATAACGTATATTCATAGTTCACAATTAATGTTCTCAGCAGCATGTTGTAACAACTAAATGTAATAAAACAGTAACAAGAAAATTGTGAGTATTTTTTTTTTAATTTTACGAAATATCCCTTACCTATGGGTGCTTTCAGTTGTTGGATGCAAAGAAAGAGGCGAATTAGCAGCTACCGGAAAAATTTGCATTTTCAATTACCTACAGGATAGAATCCACAGTTCTCTGTACAATCGGGAAAATTTCACATATTCACCAACTGGTGATACATCTTAACTTGGTAGCCTGCGATTTGGTGAGTCGTTTGTTGAGGGTTTGTCATTGGCCAAGAGTGTTCCTCATAAACTGCGTGCCACTAGTGGAACCGGCTTAGAGGTGTGACACGTTTAATTTTATCCTATCACGAAATGAATCCGCAAATTTTTTTTACGGTCCCTACGTATTAGTATTTTGAAATAAAATATTTGATGGACAGTCTGTCATAGATGCTTTCACTTCAAATTCAGGCTCTACAGTCCGTTGCTTTAACACCAATTCTTGCCCATAATTACTGCTGATATCATCTGTGTTTCGCGATTGGTTGATATTCTGTCATGTTCATATCTCTGCTGTCGACACACGAACTACAGTCATTCGGGGCGCAAACGCATCTTGAACGGCCCGGCCGAACAAGCCAGTGTCTTTCTCTTCTCTCGCAGACGGCCTTGTGTGTGCGTGTGTGGTGCGCTGAGCGGCGCCCGTGGCGGGCGATAGTCGCCCTTACCGCCCCGCCCGCGGCCCACATACGTCAGGCGCGCGGGTGCGTGCTCGCTGTGATTGGAGCGTGCGTGTGTGTTTGCGTGCCCCAGTCCACGCACAGGTAATTGAATCTTCCACCTCCGCTGGGGTGTCGGATAGCCCAGGGCCGCTAGCCGAGTTGTAGATACGTAGAACCAGATAATTCCGCGAATTCACTTAGAGATATGCTAAAACTATATATTATATATGTAGTTGCTTCCGATGTTTGCTCGCGGTTAACATCCATAGAAGACTCTGGACCAATGATGAACCCTCGACGAAACAAGTATCGAACCACGTGAATATTCGTGTAAAATTACAGATATTTTTAGATTTGAACCTCTACATGAAAAAAACTGCACCACTGCAAAATAGTGTTCTCAGTAATATTGGGTTCGGATTCTTACCCGGGCATTTATGCTTTGTGATGCCCCAATAGCTCCAATAGTCAAAGATATTTGTAAACCGTTACCTGAATAGCTTTCCATGCAGTATTAACAGCGCACATTAATATTACGTAATAAAACAAAATAAAAGTTCAATATATGAATTTTTTATTTTATTTTCAATGGTTTCCAAACTTATTATTGAATGAAACATAAACAAAATATAAAATTAAGGGCCCATTTTTCGTAAGAAATCCTCGATGTTATCTCGAAAATCCGCATGTGCAAAAATTAAACCGTAGATGTGTGTTGAACAAATTCACAATATATTTCTTGTAGTATTACAAAAGTACAGAAAATTTATTTTTCTGTGTACGTCTTCCAGCAGAGTAGGCCTAACATGATCTCCCCCCCCCCCCCCCCCCCACGTGAATTCACGTTCAAATTAAGTGAACATAGTACCCTTAAGTTTATAATTATAACTACAAATTTACGAAGATTACAGAATATTTTGTAACCAACGTTCTTTGTAAATTAAAGCGTTCGTGGTTTTGTACTGGCTTTTGAGAAAGTCGACGTGATTCGGACACTAATGCTAGCTGGTTGGCCCGCTGACGTAAAAGGAGATTCGAAAAAAATATTTTTGTTGGTCAATCAACAAGCAATGCAAAGTTATCTTGCAAGTGAACATAATTTTCGGGTGTTAACCCAGTATTTCTATAATTAGCACACTGACTCAGGGTTGGTTGAATAAATTTGAATTTTAAGGCTAAATACGAAACAATAATAGTTAGAACTTGACATTAATTATTCAGATAACAGTTTTTATGTTAATTCTTAAAATTATTATTTTGGATATATATAAACTCAGACGAAATAACTCTATGATATGCATTAATGACCTGAAGTATTAAAAACTTATAGTAGGTTTTATTTTGTCACAACAAAATCAAAACATTATATTGTGTTTACTAATACATTTATGGCACTTTAAAGTTAGCAGATAACGTTTTATAAATTAATTTGTGGATAAAATTTGCAACGAAACACAAAACACACCATCCATATTATGATAAATCTACTTAGACCGATACTGTGGGCTACCCAGTGTTATTTATTATCTTGTAGCCATTCAACGAATGTACTGGGAAGGATTTAATTGCTGTGTAATTTATTTAAATACAGAATTCCAGATTATCTATCTATATAAAAATAAAAAACGTATATGTTCGTTCAAAATCTTCAATCTTCGAAACTTATTTACCGATTGCTTTGAAAATTTTACACAACGTTGCATTATAATACGCGTGGATTTTTACCTGTCACAGGTAAAAATATAGATATGTAAAAAAATATATAAATGAACGTTTTTGTCAATATATCGCCGCCTGAGTATTGGAGTGTTCTATGTCCATTTTTTTTAGGTTTTTTATGCTATGGACACAAAATTAATATTAGTATTCATTTGTACTATATCCACACGCATCTACGCACACAAATTTTTTTGTTCTTATTTTAAGACCAATATTATTTTGTTCTATGTCATGATATTCATAGCTATTTGAACTTTCAAATGCTTATATCTCAGTTCCGACTTCAATGGACATAGAAGAAACCAATTCTCAGGCGACGATATGCCTGCCCATATATTTATCTTTACTAAACAGATGACGAACACACAGAGAGACACACACACACACACACACACACACATATATATATATATATATATATATATATAAATGAAACCCGTTTTCCTTGGTCACGGCATCACGCGTGAACGGCTGGACCGATTTCACTAATTTTTTTTGTTGTGTTTGCTATGGTCAGGAGAAGGTTCTTATGAAAGAAAAAATTAAGAAAATTGTGCGGAAAATTAGAAAATTTAAGAATAATGAATTCCTATTTCCCTTGGTCACGCCATCACGCGTAAATGACTGAACCGATTTCACTAATTATTTTTTTGTTGTGTTTGTTATTGTCACGAGAAGGTTCTTATGAAAGAAAACATTTCACGGAAAATTAGAAAATTTAAGAATACTGAACCACCATATATAAAATTATTTCCAAACTAACCCAACACTTTGTACAATATAAATATTTTTAAAGTAACCTTATGACATTCAGCTTTAAGCGTTTACAGTTTCCAGTGCGGCTTGCATTTGCAATGTCAATAAATAAATCGCAAGGGAAGTCGCTAAGTGTATGTGGCATCAACCTAGAAAATCCATGTTTTTCACATGGCCAATTATATGTCGCCTGTTCCCGTGTCGGAAAACCATCAACATTATTTATTTACGCGCCAGAACATAAAACTAAAAATATAGTTTATCAAAAAGCATTAGAGTAGAGAGAAGCAGTGAGGGGTACAGAGACTATTAGTTGATTTATAGAGCGCGCGTGGTATTGAGCTCATTGTTTACTTAAAAATGCCAAGTTGTTCAATAGCAATTTGTAAAAACATTAGTGGGATTAATGAATCCTATGGAATAAACACTATTTTGACAATATTTATTTTGTTTTTTATTTAATTAAATTAGTAAGGTCCTTTTCAGTTATAGTGATACCAGGGAATTATGGATTCATATTTATATGGAGGATTCCAGTTCAAATTGAATAGGTACTCATACCTAAGATAGGTCAGCTATACAAAATAAAGTAGTGCATCATTGCTACGCTAAGGCGGTACGAAGTTCGCCGGGTCAGCTAGTATATATATATATATATATATATATATATATAGAGAGAGAGAGAGAGAGAGAAGGGGGGGGGGGGTAATCGTGAGATAGAGTGTGGGAGGTGTGTAAATTTATATGAGAGACATGTAGAGAAATACAGGTATGGAGATAGAAACATAGATATATAGAGAAATGGATAGTGTATGTATATATATAAAGAGCTATAGAGAGATTTATGTATAAATATAGTGAGCTTTATAGAGGGACATATAGATATAGAGATAGATAGATGCCTTGTGTATGTATGCGTTCCTACTTCAAATTACAACAAAAAAATCACAAGAGGCACAGCAAAGCAGTGAAGTATAAAGAGAAGCACGCAAGATGGCGGGCCTGCGGCGCAGTTGGCAGCAGCGCGCGGCGGCTGCGCGGGGGACGGCGGCGCCTCAAGACGCCCGCGAAGGGCGCCCCGGTAGACCTGGCAACGCCGCGCAGGGCCGCCCAGGTATCGACCTGGCGCGGGGGATTGGTGACGTCAGCCCGGGGCCAGGTGCGGGGGCGGGGGCTTCCGGCACATCCATCACCGCCCCCTGGGGGCAGCGGGAGAGGAGCGTGCCGTGGCTTCCCCCCTGCCCACCCCCCCCCCCTCACAAAACAAGCCACTGGCGTCGAGGACCCGGCCAAACACGATGCTCGCGGCGATCCAGAAGCCAGAACACATTTCCGCGCGTGGCTACAAAGCCTCGTGTTTGCTCTACGGACGGTCGCTTTTTCCCATCGGCCGGTTTCTAAATGACGATCTTTTAGCTCTCTTTAACCGGCGCTATCTGATTCGCTCGCTTCTCTCCTAGCTGGGCATTGTTGGCTCACGCTCGCAAAGGCAAACTGCAAGAGTATGCAGATTTGCATTCTAGCTTGCGACCGAATGAATCCGCGAAATTTCCGTCATACTTTGCATGGAAATTTGCGATCTGTGCCAAATGCAGGGTTTCGCAGAGATATCCGGCATTTGACGAGAAAAAAAATTCCGCAGTTTGCGTAGTACGAACTAGTACAACAAAATCGATAAACCTACGACCACCTTTTAGTGGTGAAGTTTGTATTGTGAAGCAGTCAACAGCTATGAAAACTAAATTAAGGGTCTTGTTTTTTACATTCGAAGCCAAGTATCTATAGTTATTTCGGAACTCGTTACTTTACTTGAGTTTTTGATTCCCTGGGTGGTTTCATGAGTGCACGTTGCTAATTGCTCTACCGTGTAAAATAAAAAGTCTCAACTGCGCGACATTTATTTCACGATTTCGCATGCGGCATGCGAGATGCCCACGCCGAAGAGTGCGAGCCAGTCGACCTCCATCACGAACGCTTTAGTCGCGCACGCCCCGTCTCGAATGGTCCCAGCAGACCAAGACTGTGTTCCGTTACAGATAATCACCCCGTGACTTCCAACTCGCGTGCGCCTGAAAACTTCAGCTTTGGGCCTGGGGCCGGTTTTTTATCATAGTAGGTATGAATCAATTTTTTAAATTATAGGTTATTGCTACTGTAAGCGTTTATTTATTTTGAATTGTATTGTTTATGTGTGTAAAATAATTTTATTTATTTTCCACAAGTTAAAGTGATTTAATCACCTATGTTTAGAGACCTGCAAAATTCGCGGATTCATTTCATGATATGCTAAAATTCAAATAATTATACCTTAGTGCTGCTTCTGTCATTGGTTCACTGTTAATCTGGAGGACTGAGGGCCAATTAGAGACCCTCACTCATAGAAGTGTCGAATCACAGGCCACCCAGTCGAGACGACTCACAAGTCAGCAGCCAATGAACAGTTGGCATTTGCCCGAGTGTGTAGAGGATATTGGAGTCTATCCCGGAGGTCATTGAACCCGCGAATTTTTCCTGTCTCTATTTATACATTAAGTAGCGAGGATAAATGATTTGTCCGTTGGTTTGTCTCGATGGCCCTACTCCTTTGGGACGGAGATCCTGCCCTCCGCCCTTGCGTACACGTACCCGCTGCAGGGCGAGGGGAGGGTGGAGTGGGGGGAGGGAGAGCGCAGGGACACGCCGGCCGGTGAATCACTCCGGACAGCCGGCAGTCCATTGCCGCGCCATTAGTTAATGGCGCGGCGCGACTGTGCAACCACACAAACAGCCCCTCCCGCGCAACACGGGCCGGCGGTCGCCACTGACCCGACCCACCCGCTCCCGCCGGCCCCCGGGTCACCCCAGCCACTCGACCACGTTCAGCTCACTCCGAGTTTGAAAATAATTAGTAGGGACTGGAAAAATTCGCGGATTCATTTCGCGATAGTCTAGAATCCAAAAAAAAAAAAGTTTTGCCTTTTCACCGCATCAGTGATTGGGCCACAGTTTATCTGAATGATACTCGGCCAATGGAAAACCTTAAACAAAAGAAGTATCGATTCACTAGCGTTCCAGTTAACAAGGTGTCACGAGTCAGTAGCCAATGAGCAGATGTATTTTTCCCGAGTGCATAGAGGATCATGTAGTATATCCTACAGGTCATTGAAATTGCGAATTGTTCCTGTCTCTAAAAATAATACATCGCACTAGATTTGGATGTCGCTTCGAAAAAAAGTAACAAAATTGAAATTACATTTTGTTGTTCCCCAAAATGATAATCTTTCATCTTGTAGTAAAGATTTTCATCGCATTCGAGACCACTTTTTTCTTTCGTTCAAAAAATTTTTTATGACATATTTATGATATTTGGAAATATTTGAGCTGCGATCACACT
Source organism: Bacillus rossius redtenbacheri (assembly GCF_032445375.1). Taxonomy (NCBI): domain Eukaryota; kingdom Metazoa; phylum Arthropoda; class Insecta; order Phasmatodea; family Bacillidae; genus Bacillus; species Bacillus rossius. The sequence goes on along the minus strand of NC_086339.1, from coordinate 9,833,839 downwards.
TTATTCAAAATAATTATTAATTACGTATTAGGTTACATTTCAAATATACCAAGGTTATGCAGAAAAAAAAATCCCATCTTGTTTATTTTAAATTTATATTATTGAATAAAGTGTCCTATGGATAGAGACCGGAAAAATTCGCGGATTCATTTCGCGATACGCTAAAATTCAAATACATCTACCTTTAAGCTGCTTTTGATATTGGTTCACTGTTCATCCGGACGACTCTGGGCCAATAAGAAATAATCAACCAAAGTAGTATCGTATCACAAGCAAACTAGTTGAGACGACTCACAAGTCAGCAGCCAATGGACAGGCGTTATTTTCCCGAGTATACTGAGAACTGTGTAGTCTATCCTGAAGGTCATCGAAACCTCGAATTTTTCCAGTCCCTACCTATGTATTCTGCTACATCAATCATTGAATCATTCCGAGAACGTCTCTTCACCAAGCTGACGATCCATAGTTTAGTCACCACTCACTCACGGCAGGGACTGTACACTGTATTTTTTTTTTGTAAATGGAACATAAATATTTATGTAAAATTACCGATATTCGTTAATTTGTAGATTCACATGAAAACAAAACAGTGTTCGCAGTAATACTGGGTTCGGATTCTTACCCTAGATATTCACGCTTCATGTTGTCCCAGTAGGTAACTCCAATGGTCAAAGTTATTTGTAAACCGTTCCCTGTATAGCTTTCCAGTACTATCTGCGTACATGAATGAGCACGGCAAAACAAAATATTTTCAAATTTGTTGAATATTCGATTATCTTTTCCGTGATTTGAAAAAAATAAATTATGCTTTAATGAAACATTGATTTTTAAAAAAAAAATAATATTATGCGCCAAATTTTGTGAGAAATGTTCAGTTTTAACCCGAAAAACTTATTTCATAAAAAAAAATGAATTGCCAATAGTTGTAAAAAGTTACAATATATTTCTTGCAGTGTTACAACTATTTCTTGGCGGCTGATTTCCAAAGGTGTATTTTATAAATTTCCACCGCCCCGGCAGAAGGGAGGGAGTGAGTGAATGGCAGCGGGTGGGAAGAAGGTGGGGGGGGGGGAGGCTTGTTCGCAGTAAAGCTACTAGCTAGCGTGCGTGCGCCGAGATGATTACGGCGGACCCATTGTGTCCCCCCCAGGTCACGTGACCTCCTCCCCCCGCTCCCTCGTCCGCCCCTCAACCCGGCGCTCTGATTGGCCACCCTTGCGTCGCCCCCCGGCTCCGTGTCCCCTGCGGTCTACACCTCTACGTACTCGCTGCTCTTTGTGCGAGCGGGAGCCTCGGTCGCTTCCTCCTGTTTTGCAGGCATTTTTTATTTATTTATTTATTTATTTATTTATTTAAACAGAGCCATGCTGTGCCTGTCGGTACCATTTTACTATTTATTCAAGACTGTTATATCCTGACGTTAACTAACTGCATACAGTAGTACTATGCCACCGCCGGGAGAAAATAATTGGTTGATTTTTGGCGAGCGACTGCATTGACGTAATTTTGTAGTGATGCAGTTGCTTTCATGTCAGTGTACAAATTTATAAAGACCTATCTGTAATTTTATATTAATTCTTCTGTTACATTTATAAAAATAATTACAGTGAAGTATTATACTCATAAAAGTATAAAATGAAACGAGTTGACAACTTCAGGTATAGATACTTCTCCTTAGCTACTTATCGGCGATTTTTCACACTAAACAATAAATAAAAACAATCGATTTATAAATCAAGTATTATCATTACACATTAAAGTTACACGACACTAAATTACAGAGCAGAGTGAAATGATTGAAAAGTACCTACAACTAAAATGAAACAATAAAAATTTAACTTTAAATTTCTCACTTTTTCTCTGTACAATCAGTCAGGAAACGATATTCTATTTAATTTTCTCGTTGAATACCTGTTTGGTGTCTTTGACAACATACCGCCAAACAAAACAAGAACTTAACGGAGCATCGTAAAAATCTTCATGCTCTCACTCATTCACTAAGTTATTGTAAATAATTTAAAAAGGCATTGAAAACCTGTGGGACGGAACCATACAGCCTGATTTTAAACAAGATCCAACATTTTATTTTAAAAATGTATTTAAAAAATGTTTTATTTATTAATTCAAGGCTTATACGATACGATACCCGCCAAAATGTACTCATATGGGTAAAAAAAAAAGTATCAAATTAAAAAGGAAAGGCATGGAAAGAAAATTACTCTATTGCCAAAAGTATCCGCACACACCCGCTGTGCAGAGCTTCGGAAGAATTCACACGATTTGAAAACTGCTCAAGATATCCCAGTTGAGTTTACGCATACGTGAAGCATTTAAGATTACGCGGAGGGTAGGAAAGTAGTTCTGTTGCCGTTCTTCGTTTATAAACTGTATTTTAATAAGGGTTAAAATGGTTGAAACGCGTGTTTTTGAGACTAATTTTTGGGCATGAAATATCGGGTGCAGATTCTTGAAAGCACTCGAGGGACTCGCATTATATTTTTATTTTAAGGCCCCCGCCTACCCGGGCATAACACACACGGTGCGCAGAGCTTCAGGAAAAACAACGCGATTTTAAAACTACTCAAGATATCCGTGTGGGGTCTGTTTACGAAAAGCATTTAAGAGTTCGCTGAGTGCCGAAAATACTTTTGATCTCGGATTAAGTTTTTAAACTGTATTTTTAGAAGAGTTAAAAAAAAAGGCTAAAACGCGTGTTTTCAGAGTAATTTTTAGGCTTAAAACAACCAGTACAGATTCTTGAAAGCACTTAAAGGGACTTGCATTACACCTATCTTCATTCCTCCGCATTATAATGTTACGGTCACCGCTCAAATTCCACAGTTATCCTGTGACGACGAGAAGACTGCGCGCCAGTCCAGAGGAGACACCGCGCTAGAAGCACCAGCGAGCGTCGCGCTTATCATCCCGCCTCACTGACACACATGCACCCCTGTCGAGGCGGGATCCTTAATTTCTCCGCCATTTGTTGTTATTGTCGGCGCGCAGACACACAGCTGCCCCACGCACGACGAGAAGACCGCGCCTCACTGACACAGACACGCCCCTGACCAGGGATGCTGCCGTGCGCGCCTCGCATGTCAGGCAACCATGCGCGCGGCGAGTCACGCCGGGTTGCCGACCCGCCCGCCCGCAGGGGCAGCGCTGAAGGCAGGTCAGGGATCGCCCCCGGGCACGCAGCGCGGACCTGTGACCACGCGGCCCCGCCGGGGGTCGAACCCGAGTCAGCTGACGCTCGCGTCTCAACAGCCGCCACTCCACGAATAGAAAATTACGAACGGCCATTAGACTGCGTTAAGTAACGCCCGCGCCAGCTGTGTCTTCCTTGTGATTGGCGGCCGTCACATGGAGAAACCATTGCCTTAACTGACCAAACCATTCAGGACACAATTTTTGCTTCCACACTGGACTACTGTGATTGGTGTTCCAACAGTAGGCGTGCTCCGGGAAAAGAAACTCAAAACAATCACGAAACACAGACGATGGTACAGTGTTTTAACTCTCAGCTCGGGTTCATGCAACACCAGACTAGTTAAAAAAAAATGCCTACAGTCGGTTCACTTCTAATTAATTATTAGAGATCGGTAAAATTCGCGGATTCCTTTCACGATATGCTTAAGTGCGAACGATTGTACCTTTGTGCTATAGAGGCTATTGGTTTACTGTTAATCTGTAGGACCTTAGGCCGATTAGAGACACTTGCAAATACACACCTGCTTTAAGTTCATTGCAGACCGGAAAAATTTCGTAGATTCAGTTCGTGTTATGCTATTTTAAAACATATGTACCTTCATATTGCCTTTGTGACTGGCTCGCAGTTTATCTTAAGTATCTGGGACAGTGAAAAACCTTCAACCAAAGAAGTGTCCCAGTTGAAAGGTCTCACGAGTCAGTAGCCGGTGAGCAGATGTAGGGGATAGTGGAGTCTATCCTGGAGGGCAGACCCGGAGGCGAGGGGACCTGGAGGCAGGAGGACGTCAGGGCCCCGAGGGGCTCGGAGCGAAGGGCGGGCGTCATGAATATGCAGCCCCCTGGGGGCGCGCTTGTAAATCACGGACCCGCGGGCCGTCGGCCTGGCAACCGCGGCGAGGGCGCGCCCCTCCCGGAGCCCAGCGACGCCGCCATTGGTCGGCTGCCCTCTTCATCCCCCCCCCCCTCCTCTTCACGACCCCGGCGCGCGAGCGGCGACGTCGTGCTCGGGAAACACCATTGTCCGTCCTGTCCTCGATGGCTGCGTGCGACGACAGTCGCAGGTGAAACATACACACCCTCTTCAGATAACACAGTCTCGGCACAACAACGCCCTTTTTAGATTGAGGCTTTTCTTTTTTCTTCAGGAAAAATCTAAACTAACAGTATACCTACCACAATGAGGCGACTGTTCCGCTGATTTCTTCCTTGATTAAAAGATTTTTTTTTTTTTTCAAATTAACCATTGCTGGTTACACTGTATGTCATAAGAAACCTCAAGAACGAAAAAAAAAAAAAAAAACACAGAAAACAGGCCAAAATCAGCCGGTGTCAAAAATTTACAAAAAAAAAGCACAGAAAATTCAGTGGAAGAAATTAGTCATGTAATAGCACCACAGACGAACACAAAGTGCTAACAACGACGAGACAGTTGCAACAAGACCAGTAAATAAAAACAAAAAAAGACCTTGGACAACACAGAGAACGTAGAGGCGAACCCAATAACGATGTGGCGAAACAATTTCTGAACATTACGACGAGACAGTATGGACGAACATAGATTGCCTCCTAAGGAAACAGTTGCGACTTTGTGCCTGGGAACGGGAACCGATATCAGTTACCGAAACGTCGCAACTGTTTTGTCTTCGTTATATAACCCTCCCCCCCCCTTACCCCTTTTAAATCACCCGCCCTTGTGTCTGCCCCTGACAGTGTTGTAACAGTGTTCAAACACAGAGACCGGAAAAATTCGCGGGTTCAATGACCTCCAGGATAGACTCCAATATCCTCTACACACTCGGGCAAATGCCAACTGTTCATTGGCTGCTGTCTTGTGAGTCGTCTCTACTGGGTGGCCTGTGATTCGCCACTTCTATGAGTGAGGGTCTCTAATTGGCCCTCAGTCCTCGAGATTAACAGTGAACCAATGACAGAAGCAGCACTAAGGTATAATTATTTGAATTTTAGCATAACACGAAATGAACCCGCGAATTTTTCAGGTCTCTATTTAAACACACAAATATCTTCAAAATATTTTCGCAAAAACAATTGTGTGTCTATTAATGCTTACTTTTACCTACAGCGTGCTCCAAAAAACGTTACAAAAATATATTTTAAAAAAATTACTTTTTTAAAATTAGTACAAACTTATTTAGAAAAATATAATCTCACGCAGCCCTACTGGGGTAACGGCAACTGCGCACCTCAGTAATACACACGTGCGCGCAGCGGTGGAGAAACGGAACGTACGAAAGGCAACCGGCTCGCGTGCCGTGCGGCCCGCGCGGGGAACGGAACGCGCCGGGGTGATTGAAAGCGCGACACGAAGGTATTCCCCCCTCCTCCTCCTCCTTACCCTAAAGCGGCCTCGTATTAACAGCGTGGTAACGTGCGTACGTCGGGCGGGGTCGGGCGGGGGCGACGCATTAGCCGCGAGTTGTCGCCCCCCCCCCCCCTTCCACATTCCCGGCGACCGACACTCGGGGGGTCATCAATCAGGAGCGACCTTGCGGGCGCGGCCATTAGCGACACTCCATCACGCCCGTCGCACCGTCAGGACTGTCGCTGGTGCGGCGGGCACTGCGCCCATCGGCGTGGTTTCTCCACCCCCACTGCTCCTCCCACTGTGGAGGCCATCGTAACTGCGCGACGGGGACGATAAACGTAATGATTAGAGAAAATAAAGATTCGCGAAATCATTTCGCGATAGGCTAAAAATAAAAAAAAAATAAAAAAAAAGTATGGCTAGGGGCAGGCATTTTTCACGAAAAGATCTGAACACTTATTAGACTGCAGCAAGGTTATACCCGCACCTGTGGTTTCTTCCTTGTGATTGGCGGCCGTCTAGCGAGAGAAGTCGTTGCCTTATTTGACCGGGGCCACTCAGGACGCGTTTACTTCCGCGATGAATCACTGTGATTGGTGCTGTTACAACCGATATCTACCTGGGAGAAACCCGCCCAATCACGAAACACAGAACGATGCTATATAGTGTTTTGACTTTCATCTAGTCTCGAAATCTTTTCGCGAAATCTGATGCATGCTCCTAAGGATGGCCTTTGTACGCTTCTGTGGTTAGACCTTTTTTTTTCCTTCGGAGAGCTGTGAGCCAATGAGAAACCCTGAACCAAGAAAGTGCCTAATTACGGAGACGTCTCACCAGTTGGCAGCCAATGAACGGGTGACTTTTGCCCCGAGTGTGTACAGAGGACTATGGAGTCTATCCTGGATGTAGGTATAATTGAAAACGCAGCCTCTTTTTGCAACTGGCTGGGTTGTACAGGCCTGCGCGCTCCGCTCCGCTTGCCATTTGTTCATTTGGGGGGTGGAGATGGCGTGACAGGTCTCGGAGCAGCGGCACGCGACCCCCCCCCCCCCCCTCCACAATCCTCACCATCCCATCACGCCGCTAGTTGGCAGTCGGCCCCGGAAGACAAGCAGGCGTGGAAACAGTCACAACTGCCGCGCGTGCGTCTGCTCAACTCAGTACCTGGTCATCGAGTGTGCTGTGACAAGAGACCTAACCTACACGGCTGGAGTTTGTTTTTTCTGGAGCCTGTCTGGACTACGCTCTTGTACACAAACAAATACACGCATATTTAGTTCGTTGGCGACTACACTCGCTCCAGATTGCATATGGTCGGATAATACGAATTTTCTTCTTTTTTTTATGTGTAACATCTTAGCTCTCGGTATACGACCAATTGCCAATTGAGACCGGAAAAATTCGCGCATTCATTTCGTGATAGGCTGAAATTCAAACATGTGTATAATTCTGCTGGTACTGCTATTGGCTCGCAGTTTAACTGGAGCTCTCTGGGCCAATGAGAGACTATCGACCAAAGAAGCGTCGAATCACAAGCTACCCAGTGGAGACGACTCACAATTTAGTAACCAATGAACACGCGTGTTTACTTGAGAAATGCAGAGGATAATGGAGGCTATCCTAGAGGTCATTGAATTTTTCCGGTCCCTAACAATAATTGGTGGGAGTAATTTCGTGAATGCGACGGAAGTCGAGGAACAAAATTGCGTAACCGTGGCGCTTGCATCTGTGGCTGATGGCGTGAACCAAATTTCACATATGCAACGGAAAACTTTATAGTATAAACTGTTTAATGAATTTTAACGGGATGGGCAGTAATTTAATAAAATTCCTTGGCTAAAATCAGGTGCAAAGCCGGGTTTCAGTATTTTTTTCAAGTCTTTTTTCCTATTTATCGGAGCTGTTTCATTATATAGTTTAAAATTTCGCTATGCAAATAGAATGATTCGATGGTCGACGTAGCTGCTCCGGCAGCGTATTCTAGCGGCGGGTGCTGGAAACTACGCGTGATTCGCGTCCAGAAATGTAGTTGAAAACATAATTTTCGTATTATTTATCACTCTCGGCATTATTTTTTAATAATTCTACGTTAAATTTCGTGTTCTTGTTTCGTATTATAAAAGTATTTGCAACACGATAACTAGAGACCTGTAAAATTCGCGGATTCATTTCGCGATAGGATTGAGTCCAAATACTTTTGACATTATTTTGCTTCAGTGATTGGGCCACATTTTATCTGAAGGACTCTGGGCCATATGAAAAATCTTTAACAGAAGAATTAGCGAATCACGATCATTCCAGTCAACAGGTATTACGAGTCGGTAACCAATCAGCAGATGTAATTTGCACGAGTGCATAGAGGATCATGGAGTCTATCCTTTAGGGATTTGAAATCGCGAAATTTTTCCGGTCTCTAACGATAACACATGTATTTGCTCGTAACAGAGGTTAGTTGTTGTTACATATCACTTGCGAGTGCTGAAAAACTCGCTCACTTTTATATTTTGACAAGGCATACATACATACAGGGATAGGAAATTTGGAAGGATCTACAATTATTTGAAACGTGTGTACACGTGTGCAAGTAGGGCTAAGTATAGAAGCGCAGACGTGAGTACACAGGTACACGCTTGTATAACACAGTATGTAAGTATCTGAGTAAAGAAGTACGCGTGTGATTATTGATTAAGTATGCGAGTACGCAAGTATGAAAGTGTGCCTTAGTGCAAATCTGTCATCGAACACTGATTCTGTCATGTGTGTGTTCGGCGAATAGTTTTATAGCGTAGGGACCGGAAAAATTCGCGGGTTCAATGCCCTGTAGGATGAACTCCATAGTTATACGTACACTCGGTCAAATGTCACCTACTCAATGGCTGCTGTCTTGTGAGATGTCCCAACGTAGCAGCCTGTGATTCTATAAAGCTTTGGTTTGGTGTTTCTAATTGGCCCAGAGTCATTCAGGTGAGTTACGAGCCAATAGCAGAGGCAACACTGAAGTATAACTATTTGTATTTTAGCCTATCGCGAAATGAATTCGCGAATATTTCTAGTCTCTATTTATAGGTAACAGAGTACGCAATGTAAGTTCACACTGTATGTTTACAAATAATTCCAACAAATATGACGACAAAAAATAAACACAAAGAGTGTTTCAGTTGCTTTGATAGTTACCCTTTAAATTTTTTTTTTTTTTCGTTGCGCTCTGGTGTTGTTTTAGTCCTGACTTACTCCGCCGGCTACACAGAATTTTCATTTTAAAAATCAAATGTAATATTATAATCTTCGTAGGAACACGCATAACGAGACGAGAATACTGTCCATCCTCTCACCATCTTGTGCTTAGAGACGAGTGAGCACTTGAAGAGCGCGCTGGAGTCGACCTTAACGCTTCCCTGTTCCTGTACGGGTCAAAAATAGTAACAAGTTAAGCCAGGCGGGGTTTGGCTCGGTCTCACACGAAATGTGGATTTAATTTATATTTTATCATCATTCATTTTAGTTAGGGGCTATTTCTGACATTTTAACACAATGCATCCTTTGCATTCGTTGTTCTATCACTACTATTTTGTACAATTAGTCACTACGTGTAATTTAATGGGTTTAAATAGTCGCGCATATTCGCATAATTATTATCATAACTTGTTCGATTTTTTTCACACTCATTATATTACATTTAGTAAATATCCGTTTGGAACAATTGTCACAGAACAACGAATGCGTTCGTTATCGTGTTAGAATTTTAGAAATAGGCCTTAAATAGTAATGACAAGAAAATAAAAAAATGCAACAGAGTGTGATACCAAGCCTAAATATTGAATATTCGAGTTTCATACCGAAATGTTAACCTATATAATAAAACGGTTTCGATAAAAGCGAAAAAGAATTGAAAAAAAATACTAACCCCCGGCTTATCAACAAAGAAAATTTGTGTTCGTTAACGCATAGATCAATAAATACCACAGCGTAGGCTATTTATGTAAACTTAATATACGGGCGTGAAAGTACTAATATTTTCGGGAAAAAAATTTACACAGATTATATTAGGCCTACATTTTGTAAAAAAATGTTTTGAAAATATTGGCGACAGAAAAAAAATGCAAGGGAGTTATCGAGTTAAAAAAAAAAGTACAGGAATAGTAGTTCGTTGAAAAGTTACGGCATAATTAGGGACGGTATAAATTCGCGGGTTCAATGACCTCCAGGATAGACTCCAATATCCTCTACACAATCGGGCAAATGCCAACTGTTCATTGGCTGCTGACTTGTGAGTCGTCTCGACTGGGTGGCCTGTGATTCGACACTTCTATGAGTGAGGGAATCTAATTGGCTCTCAGTCCTCCAGATTAACAATGAACCAATGACAGAAGCAGCACTAAGGTATAATTATTTGAATTTTAGCATAACACGAAATGAACCCGCGAATTTTTCAGGTCTCTATTTATACAGATTATATTACGCTTAGTAAAAATGTGTTAAAAAAATTGGCGACAGAAGAAAAAAAATGCAAGGGAGTTATCGAGTTAAAAAAAAAAATGTACAGGAATAGTAGTTAGTTGAAAAGTTACGGCATAATAAAAGGTTGCGGGACGGAGCCTTAAAGTATATTTGTAGGTTGTGCTTCTGTTTTGAGGCGAGCTTGTCGTGTAGGACAGGCGCCGGTGTGTTCGACGCCGTGTCGTGTGGGGCGATGAGACTATGTCCCCTCCTCCCCTCCAACCCCCTCCCTCTGAAAGGGCCAGCGAGGCCGCGTGCCACGCCTTTACCGTGTTCGGCCGCGATACGCATCGCGCGCGCCGCGGTGCCCGAGCTGCGCCCCTCCGCCGCCGCGGCGCCACCGTCGGGCTTCCCTCCGCGTGCTCCCGACCCCGGGCCAGGGCTGCCACCCCAGTCGCTCCGCAACTAGGCTGGACCGCGGTCGTGCAGACAGGTCCGGCAACCTACTCCTCTACCTTCATCCTCCGTCGGCTTGGCGAAGCACGCGGCGGCCTGCGGACTAACGGCGCTGGTAGTAGGCGTCCCCTTCATTTACATTTGATTAAATGGGGGTTAAAGAAGATATATTTTTTAAAACTTTTTCGTTTTAAACGTCGAGTAAAGCTTAGGGTTTTTAATTTATTTGGAAGCTTTTTAGGGTTTGAATATGTACATAGCAATAACTCGTAACTTTGCCGCAATTGTCAGTTAAAGTTTTAATCTAACATAGATTATCTTAACCAATTATTAATATTTTTAAATCGCTGTGCACTCTACATGGTGTAGTGGTGAAATGCTTGGTCTGATAATCCGCGGGTTCGGTTTCGATACCCATTTGAAAAAAAAAAAAATTTCATTGATATTAATCGCAAAATTAGACTATTAATTACATAAATTAAATATGTTTAAATAGTTTAGTTACATAATCAGGTGCGATTATGAATAAAATAAATATTACGAAATATTATGAAAATTCTAGCAAGTAATGATGATCTACTCTGCTTTTTATTTTTTATCAGAAGAAACATTACACTTTTTATTTTCCAATAAAATAATACATTTTTAACAGAAATTATATATTCAACTGCACAACTCGTAAGAAAATATTAACAGGCTTTTTTCCTCCAGTAGCATTTTTTTTTTAAGCTGCCTGCCGACCACTCAGGGATGACAAGAGGAGGCCGGGAGACACCACAATGTCACTGTTATTTTCTCGACTGTGCGCCCAGCGTTTAGACTCCGGGTGCGGGCAGAGACACCCTGGAAGGGGCACCAACATGACAACGCCAATGTCGCGCCGGAGCTAGCGTCGGTGATGTACAGCGGGTTGCGTTGTTCGTTCCGTTTTATTCTGCAGCATTATAAGGAACGGCTGTGCGGGAACCTATTTTTAACGAGTGTGCTGTTAATTTTTGTCGTAGTTAACTCAGATTTGGCAGTGGGAAACTGCTTCAAAAAAATTTATCAAGCACTTTGCGGTTTATTTATTTATTTTTTTTTTTTTGGTGAACTGAACAAACTTTGAAGCTAAAGAAATACCAGTTTTTACATGGTTATGTCTAGAAAACTATCCATAGGGGCCCGAAAAATTCGCGGATTCAATTACCTCTAGGATAGCCTCCATTATCCTCTGCATTTCTCAAGTAAACACGCGTGTTCATTGGGTACTAAATTGTGAGGCGTCTCCACTGGGTAGCTTGTGATTCGACGCTTCTTTGGTCGATAGTCTCTCATTGGCCCAGAGAGCTCCAGTTAAACTGCGAGCCAATAGCAGAACCAGCAGAATTGTACACAAGTTTGAATTTCAGCCTATCACGAAATGAATCCGCGAATTTTTCCGGTCTCTAACTATCCACAACACTTCCGGGTTACCAAACATTAGGGACTGGAAAAATTCGCGGTTCCAATGACCTCTAGGATAGACTCCACGATCCTATTATGCACTCGGAAAACTCGCATCTGCTCATCGGCTACTGACGCGTGAGAACTGTCAACTGGAAGGCTTGTGATTTGAAACTTCTTTCGTCAAGGGTTATTCATTGGCTCAGAGTCCTGCAGGCAAACTGTGGTCCCATATTGAAGCAGCAGAAAGTTAAACGCATTTGGATTCTAGCCTATCACGAAATGAAACCGCGAATTTTTCCGGTCTCTACCAAACATCCCTTATTTACACCACCATTAAAACCTAATAGCTCATGGGCGTATGTCCCGGAGTTGGGGGGGAGGGGGGGGGGTGCCCTGGCCACCTGGAATTAAGAACCCCCCTCTCTTGAGCGAGCCCGCTTACGCTTGCAATATCGTGACTGCGAAACGGGTTTGTTAGACGTAAACGTTAAAACTTTCTGATATTTGACAGTTTTCTGCTTCTTAAATGCATATAGGCAAAAAAAATATTTAACAAATGTATAGGGACTGGAAAAATTCGCGGTTTCGATGACCTTCAGGATAAACTACACAGTCCTCAGTATACTCGGGAAAATAACGCCTTTTTAATTGGCTGCTGACTTGTGAGTCGTCTCAGCTAGTTTGCTTGTGATACGATACTTCTTTGGTTGAGTATATTTCCCATCGGCCCAGAGCCGTCCAGATGAACAGTGAACCAAATAACAAAAGCAGATCAAAGGTATATGTATTCGAATTTTAGCGTATCGCGAAATGAATCCGCGAATTTTTCCGGTCTCTAGCAATTTACAACACGAGAGCATCGTATCCAGAGATGACTTGTGTCGATTTAAGGCCCCCCACCAGGTCCCTTGTGAATCCTAGAGATTTGTGCCCCCTTTAAAAGCTATTGCCGCAACCAGAGGCTGCGGGCGGCACTCCGCTCTTCGTGGGCCTGTGGTTCGATGCCCAGGGCTGGCGGTCGGACCTCGAGTCCCCCGGTGGCTGTGACGTCAGCCCATACGGCGGTGCTGCCCGGTCGAGCAGCCAGTGGAAGAGCTGTACTTGGAGCTCGGGCCTCTGAGGCCCGCCTTGTTTTCCGTCGAGGCCCCCGCACCGCGCTAGGAGGGTGGCGAGCGAGCCGACACCGGTAATCACTCCACCCCCCACCCCCCACCCCCCACCAACACGCCGATGGCTGATCGCGGTGAGCTACCTGGGTCGCTCCCCTTAACACGGCCAGGGGGCGGGCGACTGCGGTTATAAAGGGTAATGAATAATGCAAGGCGTATGGAACTCGGCGGCGGTTAACCCCCCCCCCCCCCCTCTCCACAACCCACCTCCCGCTGCCACCCCCCACCCCCAACGAGCCTGGCGCGGGGAGCACCGAGCTGAGACCTTCTGCCCCGTTATTATCAGTTATAATTACCCGTGCGGTCGATGTGACAACCCCCCCTCTCCTTCCCACCACTAACAGCCGCCGTCGAGGGACAAACAAGCCGCTTCCAGTCGCGGACAGGGCCGCGCTACGACCACGTGACACGCTCGCTTCGCCAATCACCATCGAGCGAGCTTGTAGACCGCCGAAACGGTAAACAGTTTTTTTTTTACCCCCGCGTGTAACCGGATAGCCTACAGTTCACGGGGATGAAAGCTCCAAACAACAACCCGAACAATTCCGAAGTTAAAACTGAATTAAAAGGTTAGGTTAAGTTCGTTCAGTGTAATAAAGAATTGTTCTCTTTTTTTTTTTTTGGAAGTTGTACTTCTTTAGGCGCGTTATGAAAAAAAAATTACGAAAGTGGATTTCTACGATTCTAGCGCACCATGTAACGAAATTTTCACAGGATGGAAAAAAAAAGCTAAATACAAATAAAAATTGTATACTATACATGTGCTTTTAAATCTTATACTTTAGTGATTGATATTAAATACTGGTCAATATCATTAAAAAAAAAACATGTATTTATTTTTAATATTAGTGATAGAAATGGTGTTTATAAAATTTTTCAAGTGTATTTTCAAATGTATTTATATAGGTTGAGGTTATGTGCCCTTGAGTATAACGATGTCATATTGCTTGTAATCTTCCATTGTCGCTTTTCTATGGTTTAGTAGTCTCCTGGCAGTTTTCATGGGAGTGTTTGTCAGGTTATGTTCCCGTACGAATAACTTATTTGCATTATCTCACACATAAAAATGAATGTTTGTGTGTGTGTTCGTCTTCTATGCGTTCGCGCATCGTTATCGTTCATCCGATTGAGTTGAAAATTTGCTCACTGACCGACTAGCCACTGTGGAGAGCGCGGACTCACTCCCCCTTCACCCCGCCTGCAAAGATCGCCTCGTCAGAGAAGAGTATCAAAAAATAGTAACCTCAGCGCGCAATAAAAACGAAATCTAATCCTGTCGGCGTCGAGTCCCGAAAGTACCGAAAAGAACCCTGGAATTAGGGTTACCAGACGTCCGGCAAAAAGAGGACATGTCCTCCTTTTTATGTATTTTTTTGCTTCCGGCCGGATTTTCCTTAATGCTCCAAAATGTCCGGCTTTTTTATAAAGTGAGATAATTTCTGCAGTTATACTCTGAGTAAAGCGCGCGGTGCGCGCTAATGCGTTGTCCGCATAGTCACCCCACTAGTAAGTAGTTCTATGACAGCTTGACAGGTAGCAGAACATGCAGAAGCACGTGTTTTTAATATGCTGTATATGCGTAGTTTGTTTGATTCTTTATACTGAAACTGTATTAAATGCCAAAACATTGTAAAATATCGTACTCCATTGTAATTAATTCATGGCTTTAAAAAAATATATATTGTCCTACTTTTTAGTGAAATGTCCTCCTTTTGCGAGGTGAATGTCCTCCTTATTTGCTATCAGTGTCTGGTAACCCTACCTGGAATGGAATTTGAAATCCCGGTTCTTTTGCTACACCGGGACCGGTGTATTTCCCGGCTGCAGGGAACCAGAGTCTGCCGGGTGTGGAGGAGGGGGGGGGGGGGTAAGGCAGGGAGGAGGGGACAGCTGCGGCCGCACATGGCGCAGTCACGGCGCGTGCGCGCGAGAGCCGGTCTGAGTAGCGGACGTTAGTTCCGCCCGGCGGCGTCCCTCCTCCCCCGCCCGCGCTAGCCGGCTAGTGGCGCTGCGGCGGCGCGTCTCACAGGCTCTCACGTCTCTTCATCCTGTAGTCTTTGGATGTTGGTGCGTGGCCCCGTGCAAATAATCGGGAATTCTTCTTTTCACAGACGAGAGAACCAAACGACCGATCGTGCATCTTCGGTTGTTTTTCCTTTTTTTTTTGGTTCATTGTAAATAAATATGGCGGTGTTGATAAAATGATACTAATGGTCAATTAGGTTAGGTTAGCTACATTATAAATACTTTTAACAATTGTGAACGGTTGATTTGGTTAGGATAGCTACATAAAAGATACGGAAAAAAAAAGCATGAACTTCGGGGAACTTCGGGTTTTGGCTCTCTCGTATGTGAAAAGAAGGCTTCCCCAAATAATCGCACGGTGATTTTTTTTCTTTAATTATAATAAAAAGTTATCATCAATCGTGAAATAGTTACTGATTGTGCTAGATTAAATAAATTAGATTATGCTTTTTTACGATACGCGAGCACTATGCAACGATATTTTCACGTGATGAAAAAAAAAGACTACATATAAATAAAAAGTATACTTAAATGTGCTTTTAAATCATACCTATTCGTTAGTGATTGATATCGAATAATGGTCCAGATAATTATAAACATTTATTTATTGTGAGTTTTAGTGATAGAAATTGTACGATAAAATAAATAAATTAGAATAACATTATGCATATTGATTGATTTTCATTATTAATTTAAAAATTTGCCTAGCTTATGTTAATAAATTAAAACATTAATTTTATGTGTGTGTATTACTGTATACAAAGTATTAATTTAATTTTTTTTAATTTGTTTGCATTCATACTTTACCGATCGTACCTATTTATAATAACACTACAGTTATTTTATTATTTAATTTATATTAATTTATTTTCATGCAAAATTATTTTTTTTTATCACGCCAAGTAATTCTAACGTTTAGCGTGCTTACATTTTTGTTAATCGTATAACGTGTTTGATAAATAATTGTACAACAGTCTCCTGAAACTTTTTGTTTGATACTCATGCACAGCTGAAGATCTTTAGGAGTTATTTAAACTGAAACTTCATTAGCAGTCGCCAGATTGAAGTCTCGCGTTCCCCAGCCAATGGGAGGACCTCAGAGTGAGGGGCCGGTGGTCGCGTGTAGGTTCACTGAGCTTCATTCAGCCTCGCTGCCGCCGAGCCGGGAAGCCTACGATTCACTCGTCCTTCTGGACATACCCGAATACTCACGTTGGCAAGCCTTCTTTCAACAGACGAGAGAGCCAAACCTCCGATCGTGCATCTTTGGGTTTTTTTTTTTTTTTTTTTTTGTTCATTGTAAATAAATATACAACTCATGATAACTAATGGTCAATTAGGTTAGGTTAGCTACATTATAAGTACTTTAAATTATTGTTGGACTGTTGATTTGGTTAGGATAGCTACATTAAAGATACTGTGAAATCATGCAAACGGTTTCCCCCAAATAAATACACCTGTTGTGGTACGGAAGAAAAAAAAAGCGAGCATGAACTTCAGGGAACTTCGGGGTTTGGCTCTCTCGTCTGTGAAAAATAAGGCTTGCCAACGTGAGTATTCGGGTATGTCCAGAAGGACGAGCGAATCGTAGGCTTCCCCGCCGAGCCAGCCAGCCGCGCCGCGCGGAGAAAGCGCGACTGAGAACCGGCGAGAAAGCCTCTCACACGGGCTGTTCGCTCGTCGGGCGCGGTTTCGGTCGGCGTCGCACGGCGCGCATGTCCGCGGCCTTGACGAAGGGCCCTGGGTTCGCATCCTCCCCGGGCGCGGCGCTCTTCCACATGACGGCGACTAGCTCTCCGCCTGAAGGAGGAGCGGGGGGACAAGACGCGATTGTACCTTGAAACCCGCTGCAGGTTAAGGATATCAGAGCATTTTCATATTGGTTTCCGTGATTTTCATTTTTACAGATACGGACGAAAGAAGACACCGTCAACAGTTCAGAACGCTGTATTTACATTTTTTTTTTTTTTTGTTGAGATCCACGAACAAAGTTAGACGTCATGCGGACATCAGCATGTCAACCAAGCGCAGAGAGCTCCGGGGTGCAAACGCGCCATTCACAAAACCGCTCAACCTTCCATCAAAGTTTTCTGATCACGAATAGCATTTAAGAGCCATTGCAATTTTTTTTTTTCTACGTTTCTATAGGAAATGTGAGCCGAGTCTTCTAGTACTCGCCAGAGATGTGTAAACACGTATCCTCTGTAACGAGCAAAATTCATGTGTTCTCACGTCGCAAATAAACTTATAATATGAAACTCTGGCCAACAAATTTAACGAAAAATTCTTCAAAATAATGCCGAGTGTGATAAATATTCGAAAAGTAGGTAAGTTATTCATTTTAGGGGGGAAAAAAACGGTTAGCAATTTGTTTTCCCTTTTTTAAAAAAAAAAAAAACTAAAATTCTCTTTAACAAGATGGTACTACTGATTTTTCAGGGCGAGCCTAACAACGGGAGTACCGAACGCATGTAAATGCCTCGCTGAACTTGTGACGACATTTCCCCCTAGACCGGAACTATTACACTTTACTAACTTAGCAAGTTATCTGAAAAAAAAGCTAATTAAAGGAAATAACTTGCTAAATTAGCTAAGTATTGTTTTACAATGTGATTAGTCAAAGTTACCCGATTATTATTTTTTTTGTCGCGTAAGTAATGCGAAAAATTATTTTCCCCAAAAGTATAAGCATTGTTGCCATTAATAGTAAGGTTATTTATGATTGCAAAGCAAACACTTTCAGTTGCAATATATAATACTTAGTATGATGATAGGTGAAGTTTAAAAAGTTTAAAAAAAATGCCTATAGCTTGAAAATTACGGCGCTTTTTGGTTCAAAGCCATGGTTTTAATTGGCCTGTCAACTTTTCTTGTCCTAAAGTTGAGTTAAGGGACACCCTGATAATTCCTATTTTCGGTTTTTTTTTTAAATATTGATTTTGGGAAGATTGCTATTGCACATATTTTTGTAACATTATAAATCCAACATGGCGGTGAAGCCCCGCCTGGCGAGGGAGGGACGTGTCTTGTGTCGGTTGAGGCGGTGTGGTAATTGCACGCTCGCTGGTGCTTCTAGCGCGGTGTCGCCTCTGACCTGGCGCGCTGTCAACTATACATGAGGTTTCAGTTGTGACCATCCATAACATTACATGGCGGAGAAATGAAGATAAGGAGTGAAGCAAGGCTCTTGAATGCCGTCCAGAATCTGTACCGAATGTTTCACGCCTAGGAATTACTATGAAAACACCAGTTTTAGCCATTTTCACTCTTTAAAAAATTCCGTTTAAAAACTACTCTTCTGCCCTCAGCGTATTTTTAAATTATTTTCGCAAAAAGACCCCATTTGGATATCTTAAACATTTTAAAACCACATTTTTTTTTTCTGTGCACACCATGGAGGTAGTAGTTGTCAAGAGACGGCGTTCTGTGACGTAGTTGAAGTCACTTATTAACCTCAACGCCACAAACATAACATTGCGGAATTGGTACTTGACCCCGTTTGATGATGGTAAGTAAGCATGAATTAAAATCTCCGTCAAAAATACACAATTTCATAAAAAAAAAATATTTTTAAACTGTTTCTACACTGCAAGCACCACACTTCATCTAGGCCTAATGTTTTTGGGCGTATAACCAATATGGCGCAACACTTGACATGTTATCATGCGGAGGTGGCCACCCCCTGGTGCACGCCGTATGTGTACCCAGGTACACCTTCATCCCCCCCCCCCCACACACACACACACTGCGCGGTTGTCTGCGGGATTCGGAGGTGTGGCCGAAAAACAGCAGGGGGTTTCCCATCGCCGGGACACCGCTAACCGCGGTGTGTCGAAAACTGTGGGAATGCGTGGCAGGTATGTGTGTTTTCTCCCGCCGGCGAGGGGAAAGCGCTGACGAAAACTAACACACCGATCACCGCCACAAGATAGCGCGTAACATTATACAGATTGTGGCAATACAGTTGTAGAGCCCGGGAATATTGGCGGACCGCCGATTTCTCGACAGGTTGAGCTCAAAAACATCACTTTCCTTGGCTCGTAGTGTTTTTGCCGTGTCTGGTTGTTGGGGGGGGGGGGGGGGGGAGAGTGTAGTATCCGAGGACCCGCCATTTTCAGGCATAAACCCGCACACGTAGGAATGCCGATTAGAAAAGCCAGAGAACTTTATCGTGCTTCAGACGCTTGAGAAGGGTTGTAACTAACTTGAACAGGTCTGATGATGGTTCATGAGATTGCATTAGAATTTCCGTCATCAAACACAGTCACTGATACCATTGTAAATTGTTTCTTGTAAATACAACAGAAATATTCATATAAAAGTACAGATATTTGTATATTTATACATTTACATGAAAACAACTAACACTACAAAATAGTGTTCGCAGTAATACTGGGTATTTATGCTTTGTGTTGTCCCAGTACCTCCAATAGTCAAAGTTATTTGTAAATTGTTCCCTCTATGTATAGCTTTCCAGCAATAACAGCACGCATCAATAATCATAATGTAACCGAATAAAGACAAATTATTTAATATTTGATTCTTTTCCATGATTTAAAAAAATTATGCTTGATTGAAAACTCAATTAAAATTAAAATTATGCACCAATTTTCGTAAGTGAAATCCCAGTATTACCCGGAAAAACGTATTTAATTAATGCAAAAAAAACCATAGCCATGCGTTGTAAAAAAGTTACATCTTTTCCTGCAGTGTTACATACTATTTCTTGGCCACTGGTTTCCAAAGGAATCATTTGTAAAATCGCAGAAGCGAAAAGAGACAGTCCTATAAAACTGTTTACACGATGAAAAAAAGAATACACTTCAAATGTTTCAGGTCGTCTCACAAGCACGTCGCAAACCGTCAGCTGGGCAAACAGCAGCTTCACGCATCATCCATGCAGTAGTGCGTGATTGGCCACCCCTGGATGTGTTCAATTTGGTAGTGTGTGATTGTGACAGCTTGCATTAACACACGGAGGCGTGAGCTGTACGCTCGGGGATAGGAGCAGCTGTGCGGGGAAAACAAAAAAAAGAGAAAGGTGGAAGGGGGAAGCGAGGGGATATAGGTGCGCCAAGAGTCATTCGGCCCATAGACTTAAGAGATATGAATGCAGAACGATTCTTCACATCTGCGCACGAGGCTGACATTCTCTTACTATATGTCAATACAATTGCCGAAAAAAACACGTTAACATTCACACGTGCGTTCGTTTACAAATAATACCTCAAAAAAAAAGTTTTAAAAATTAATAAGGATCTCAGGCTTTGGCGGCTATTTTCCAAGGTTGCTTGGCATGTGGGTTCTATTCTCAACGAAGGCAAAAAAAATAATAATTTTTTTCTTCACGAAAACGTTTCCTTAAACTTCGGTCTTAAAATTGTAATTGAAATTTAACTATCAACACACCCAAAGAAGTTTCACTTCAATAATAATTAGTTACACATCCAAAACAATACTCATATAACTGTTTAACAATAGGTACTGATTTATTCAAGTACTAGAAAGAAAACCGTTTTCTTGAGAATATGGCCCGTAAAAAAATAAAACGTTTCACAACAATGTTTCACAAAAAAAACCTGCATTAAGTTTCACTTCAAAAAATATTACGGGTACGTAGAACATAGTGTATGTCTTGAAAATACAAATTAGCCCGAGTGATAGTCTACAGAACGCGCCGCTTGGGAGCGCGCGGAGAATGGCACCACCGCGCCCCTGGCGGTCGCGCCGCCAAGCTCCCCCGCCGCGTGACGTATCGCCCTCACCTGGCGCGCGGAGGGGCTGGCGCGCCGCGCCCGACGATTCTATTACCCGCGAGGCCGCGCTGGCTGCTCGCTCGCCCTTCCCCTCCTGCATCTCTCACCATCCCCTCCCCTCCTTCACCCCTCCGACGAGGCGACACGGACTCCCACTTCCGGCCGAGTCACAATCCTGGGTTCTTCCGAGAGTAGGCCTACTGCCGTCTCCCCCCCCCCCCCCCCTTCAACAAACACTATCCTTCCCATCAATGCTCCATTCTTACCTCGTCACCCAACTACACACATTCCAGTCCACGTCTTGCTTGGCATTAGTCTGTTATGTTTGATATAGGTATATACACACACACACACACACACAGACACACAATACGTGTAATATGAAAAATGCAATAAACTGTCGATACTAAAACAAAAACAATGTGACTCTGTAATTGGGTTTGAAAATAAATGCCAGATTTTAATCACTGCTTATTAAAAAAAAAAAAAAAAAAAAACATTCAGTTATGCCAAAGACCAATAACTTATTTCTCTCAGAAAATAAAATGGTTAAGACAGCAAAAATCTAAAAAATCTCCTAAAAGTTTGGTCACTGTTAACTACCACACGTTTACGTTTCAGTTTTCAAATAGGTAAATAGGTATCTTAGGTTATCTTTAAATCAGGCTAGTTCAGAATCGGTACATATTACACAAAACAGTATTAGTACTCTGGACTACTGGCATTGGATGTTCATGTTTGTCTGCATATGTATACATGTTGATATCATCAATAAAATAACCTAAAATGCGTTGGCGTCACTAGGATTTGCAACAATGGAACTTTCCAAAATGGCCTACCTGTTGCTGTTTCTGCAGCAGTCGCAGATCAGTTCACTGTAGGCGTTTGCGGTAGTATTTCTCTACGATTTTTACCACAAAATGGCGGGAGTATCGCCGGTTCAACACAACTCCGCGATCGCGCCCGCACACGCGAATTACACTTCAAATTATCACTGCCGCCAGTACCTCCTAACGGGAAGGCTCACCGGACCAAACGGTCGAAACGTTCCATTTCCCATCATCCTCTGCGCGAGTCGCTTCGCTGCAGACGCCGGCAAGCCTCAGCCAATCACGAAGCACGGCCCGAGAAATCAAAAAAGAAACTGAATGTAACGACTGAAAACGATCATAAAATAATAATGTAAATACAGTTTATATTGTCAGCGTCTCTCAAAAGTCGTTACATACGGTTTAGAAAACAAAACACAGTTTGTAAACTAACATCGTGAGAATGTAGATATACCACTTATGACGATGTTGTCGCTAGGCGACGGTAATGCAGAACGTAAACGAACTTGATCAGCACAGTATCAGTATTCTGTAATACTGCGATGTTACAATATATTTTATAAAAGTAAGAAATGTGTATGATAACTTTCTGTGAAATACGATTTTCGAGCTAATACAGAGCATTACTTACTAAAATTAGCAAATATTTATATTTTAAACTGACGTTTCATTAAAACGTAATTTTTTTTAACGTGGGAAAGAAAATCGAATATTCAATAACTGGACATTTCTTTTATTATGCTTGTTAATGCGCGCAGTTAATACTGTAAAGCCACGAAATGGCCGTGAAATCTCCCCACCGCGCGCGGCGGCTTGGCGGCGGGGGGAAAGGGAACGCCGTCGTGCGCCCGTGCGGCGCCGTGCGGTCCCGCGCGAGGGAGCGAGGACCGGGTCCCGGGTAACGCGCGGCTCGCATGCGCGCGGCACGTCACGAAGAGGAGACTCCCCGCAAGCAGAGCGCGGCGTTTAGCGCGTCACGCGACGCGCCCTGGCTCTGGGTCACCGGGCCACGCGTCCTAGCCCTGTGTCGGCCGCACGCTCACTCTCGCGCTCACTCTCACCCCAGCTCACTGGCCATCTGTTCTTTTTTATTTATTTTTTTTGTAAATGAAACAGAAGTAAAAAGTTACAGATATTTGAACAATTTTTTTACATTTACATTTGAACAACTGTATGACTGCAAAATAGTTTTCGCGGTAATACTTAATGCATAGAGACCTGCAAAATTCGCGGTTTCGATGGCCTTCAGGATAGACTGCACATACCCCTGTACACTCGGGCAAATAACGCAAGTTCCTTGGCTGCCGACTTGTAAGTCGTCTCAGCTGGTTTGTCTGTGATTCGATCCTTCTTTGGTTGAGGGTTTATAACTGGTTGAGATTCGTCCAGATGAACAGTAAGCCAATAGCAACATTATCTAAGAGGTATATGTGTTTGAATTCTAGCCTATCACCGAATGAATCCGCGAATTTTGCAGGTTTCTATTAATGCATTAGAGACCTGAAAAATTCGCGGGTTAATTTCTCGATAGGCTAGAATCCAAATACATTTGCCTTTTTTGGAGCTTCAGTGATTGGGCAACAGTTTATCTGAAGGACTCTGGACCAATGAAAAACGTTCGACAAAAGAAGTATCGAATCACAAGCTTCCCCGTTAACACGTGTCACGAGTCAGTAGCCAATCAGCAGGTGTAATCTGCACAAGTACATAGAGGATCATGGAGTATATCCTAGAGGTCATTGAAAACGCGAATTTTTCCGATACCTATTAATGCGTTGTGTTGTCCCGGTACCTCCAATAGCTGAAGCTATTTGTAATTCTTTCTTCGAATGGCATTCCAGTATTAACTGCGCATATTAAAGAGCATAATAATCGCAGATACTAGGATGACAGGATAATCGTGGAAACTACTAGTGGATTCAACTTCCGAGCTGTGTTGAGTTGTAAACACGTTAAACAGGCTCTTGGAAGGATTATTATTTTTTTTTTTTAGGATATTGAGTGTTTTTATTTATTTATTTTTTTTTGTAAATACGCCAAGTTAGTTGTGGGGTTCATATTAAAAATAAGAAACACAATCACTGTAAATTTACTAACATCCCTTGAAAATTCGTAACCTTGGTTCCTAATCATTTTAAGGTGATCATTTCCAGCGGTGTTGAAACCACACGAAAGGTGAAGACATTAGATAATAGGAGGGTTTTATATTTCGCGAAAAGATTTCGTGGCTATATAGTTGCGTGTTAAAAACCCTGTAGCATCGTCTGTGTTTAGTAATTGGTTGTGTTTTATTTCGGGTCCACGTCTTCTATCGGCACAAGAACCCACAGTCTTTCGGTGCGGAAGCAAAAGCGTCCTGAATGACCTGGCAAAATAAGGCAGTGTCTCTTCTTGCGGACGACAGCCAACTGCAAGAGGGAAACCACTAGCGCGGATCGCAGTCTACACAGAAAAAAAATTTTTGTTCTTTTACTAAAGATTCCTTTGGAAACCATTTGTCAATAAATAGTTTGTAATACTGCAAGAAAGATATGGTTATTTTTTTCACATAGAAAAACTTTTTCTAGAGTATTTCTTACGAAAATCGGCGCATAATTTTATATTTTAATTGATGTTTCATTCGAACAATTTTTTTTAAACTATGGAGAATATAATTTAATATTCAACTATTAGACTTTATTTCGTTTTATTATACTGATTTATGTGTGCAGTTAATGCTGGGAAGCTGTACAGAGGGAACTATTGGATGTAAGTACTTGGACAACAACACACAGCATAAATGCCCGCGTAAGAATCTGAATTTTGTAGTAATACAGTTGTTTTAATGTAAATGTACAGATTTACAAACATCTGTAATTTTTTCATGAACATTTCTGTTCCGTTTGCGAAAGAGAAATGCGCGTTGTGTCGAGAGGTCTGGCAGAGTGCAGGGTGGATGAAGGCGGCGCTTGTCTGCGCAGAGAGGTCAAGAAGACGGCAGCTCTTGAGAGTGCAGATGGATGGCCCCCTGGGTTGGTGCGGGAGGGGAGAGTGCGGTCGTGATGGAGTCCTCAGGGTGTCGACAGGCGAGGGTCTCTTCATCGGGGCCAAGTGATCGTTTACACGGCGGTGCTGACTCGACAAAAATCGGGAGGGGCCAAACACCCGCTCCTTTCCTTTGCCCCGGGACCTCGCCCTAACTGCCTCGTTACACACCGGCACCTTCACCCCCACGTGACTGCGCAACTTTTGGAGCTCGCCCGCCTCACACACACGCGCGCGCGCGCGCCGGAAACACTCGGTGTCGACACCGACATTATTCTGTGATCATCTGGGAAATTGTTTCTTAATGACCACAGCGTTTTTATTTATTTATTCATTCATGTGTAACATCTTAGCTCTCGGTCGTTGTAAGGCATTTCGTAGGGGCATGCATATTTCGCGAAAAGATTTAGAGACTAGATGAAAGTTAAAACACTGTAGCATCGTTTGTGTTTCGTGATTGGGTTAGTTTCTCCCAGGTACATATCGATTGTGACAACTCCAATCACAGTGATTCATTACGGAAGTAAACGAGTACTGAGTGGCCCCGGGTCAAATAAGTCAACGACTTCTCTCGCAGACGGCCGCCAATTACAAGGAAGAAACCACAGGTGCGGGTATACCTTTTTGCAGTATAATAAGTGTTCAGATCTTTTCGCGAAAAATCCCTGCCCCTAGGCATTTGGTAGGAATAATTTCGTGAATGGAACGGAAGCCGCGTGGAACGGAAATGTGTAGCCTAACCACGCTGCTGGCGTCTGTGGATGATGCGGTGTGAACATAAGTTCACAAAGACAAAAGCGGAACCTTTTAGTATTAACTGTTAATTTAAGCAGTAGGTATCTCAATACAGTTCCATGTCGAAATCAGGTCCAAACCAGGGTTTAGTTTTTTTCAAGTATTTTTCGTATTTATTGGAGCCGTTTCATTCTATAGTTCAAAATTACGTTCTTCAATTCGAACGATTCGATAGTCGACGTAGCTGCTCCGGCAACGAATTCTATCGGCGGGTGCGGAAACTACGTGTGAATCGCTGAAAGAAATGTAGTTTAAAACACAATTTGAATAGAACTATCACGCTCGGAATTTTTTAAAATAATTTTACGTTAAATTTCGTGGCTGAGGCCCGATTTTCGTGCAACATGAGAACACATGAATTTGCTCGTTACCGAGGTTTTATGTTACACATCACTGGCGAGTACTGATAGATCCGCTCACACATTTGTTTTTGTAGTTATACGTCTTAGGCGCATTATGGGAAAAAAATTATGATAGTGAATTTTTACGATGCGCGCGCACCAACGAAATTTTCACAAGGATGAAGAAAAGGTTACATACAAACAAAAAAGCTACAGACAAATAATAATTATATATGTGCATTTAAATAATATATTTTAGTGATTGATGTTGAATACTGGTCAATGTAATATTATATATAAATATATAGTGAATATTAGTGTGATAAATTGTGTTTATAAACTTTAACAAGTGTATTTGACCGGGGCCACACAGGACGCGTTTGCTTCCGCGATGAATTCACTGTGATCTGTGTTGTTACAGTCGATATGTAACTGGGTAGAAACTCGCCCAATCCACGAAACACAGACGATGATAAAGTGTTTTAACCTTCGTGTAGTCTCGAGATCTGCCCTGCCCCTGGTCGCCAGTTGCGAGCGCGCAGGGGCGGCGTGCGGTCGAGCGCACTCACTGACGCAGCGCTGTTGTCCTGGCTGTTGCAGTGGTCATGCACAAGGACAAGGAGGACGGCCTGCACCACGACTCGCAGTTCAGGAACCGCGACCTCACCGCGTACGACCACTCGCTGCTGGACGGCGACATGTTCCTGCAGGTCAGTGAGCCCTTTCCCCTCCTCCCTCCTCCACCGTCCCCGACCACACACACCGCCACTCTTCTGTCTGTCTTGGTCACATGCGGGGTGGGCGCACTTTTATTTAGTAAGTAATTTATAGAGACCTGAAAAATTCGCGAGTACAATGACCTCCAGGATTGACTCCAATATTCTCTACACACTCGGACAAATGCCAACTGTTCATTGGCTGCTGACT
Organism: Bacillus rossius redtenbacheri; assembly: GCF_032445375.1. Lineage (NCBI taxonomy): Eukaryota > Metazoa > Arthropoda > Insecta > Phasmatodea > Bacillidae > Bacillus > Bacillus rossius. The sequence continues at coordinate 9,807,118 of NC_086339.1, read as the reverse complement.
TGTGAGACGTCTCGACTGGGTGGCCTGTGATTCGACACTTCTATGAGTGAGGGTCTCTAATTGGCCCCCAGTCCTCGAGATTAACAGTGAACCAATGACAGAAGCTGCACAAAGGTATAATTATTTGAATTTTAGCATAACACGAAATGAACCCCCGAATTTTTCAGGTCTCTACCAATTATAAACCCTCAACCAAAGAAGGATCTAATCACAGTCAAACAAGCTGGGACGACTTACAAGTCGGCAGCCAATGAACTTGCGTTAATTGCCCGAGTGTACAGGGGAATGCGTAGACTATCCTGAAGGCCATCGAAACCGGAAATTTTTCCGGTCCCTAGTAATTTATTGATATGGACTGGAAAAATTTGCTGTTTCGATGACCTTCAGAATGGACTACACAGCCCGGGAAAATAACGCCAGTTCATTGACTGCTGACTTTCCAGTCGTCTCAGCTGGTTTTTCCCTGTGATTCGCTACTTCTTTTTTTGTTGAGGGTTTCTCGTTGGCCCATGGTCGTCCGGATAGATTAACTGTGGGTCAAATAGCTTTAGCAACATATTGAGCCAATTGCGAAACAAAACCGCGAATTTTTCCGGTCTCTGCCGGGGCGGTCACTGAACCAGGGGTCACCACTCTTCCTGTTCGCAAGTGGATCGGGGTATCGAGGCGCGCGCGAGGCAGATGCTCCCCGGCAGCGTGTGGCGGGCGAGAGGGGGCCGGTGTAACACGTCAGCCCGCGCCGCACCAGGGGTGGAGGGACGGGGGCGGGCTTGACGGCTGAGGAGCCGGAGAGCGCCGACAACCCGCCATCGGGCGGTGATGGATGGCCCGGACCTCCCTGACGAGCTGTCCCCCCCTTACCACCCACCCTACCCTCCCGTCTCCCGGCCACGCAGCTGCTCGACACGCGGCGAGGACTCCGACAGTCCACGACGCCATTCCGATACTCTGACGTCGCCGGCGAGTGTTCAGGTTCAGCAGTTATCTGTCGGATTGAAGTCATTCCCAGGGGCACGTATTTTTTTTTGTACATATAGCGAAAAGATTCCGAGACATGCTGGGAGCTAAACCACTGTAGCTTCTCCTGTGCTTGGTGGTTGGTAGAGTTTATTTTACGCTCATGTCTAGAGGCCGGAAAAAAATTCGCGGATTAATTTCGCGATACGCTAAAATTCAAATACATCTACCTTTAAGCTGCTTTTGTTGTTGGTTCGCTGTTCTTCCGGACGACTCTGGGCCGATGGGGAATACTCAATCAAAGAAGTATCGTGCCACAAGCAAACTAGTTGAGACGACTCAAAAGTCAGCAGCCAATGAAAAGGGCGTTATTTTCCTGAGTATACTGAGGACTGTGTAGTCTATCCTGAAGGTCATCGAAAATGCGAATTTTTCCAGTCCCTAAGCATCACCCGTTCACTGGCTGCTGATTTGAGAGTCGTCTCAACTGGGTAACTTGTGATACGATACTTCTTTGACTGAGGATCTCTAATAGGCCCACAGCCCTCCAGATTAACACTTAACCAATAGCAGACACAACACAAACCTATAAGAATTTGAATTTTAGCTTAACACGAATTGGAGTTCGCGCATTGTTTCTGCCTTTAACAGTCACGTGTACTTCGCCAATGAGCACTCTAAGAAGCTATGCCTGTAGTGATATGAGTCTGGCAAATAGTCGTGGCTCTAAACTCAGATGCTTAGAGATTGGAAACATTCGCAGTTGCAGTTATCTCCAGGATAGACTCCACAGTCCTCTGTACACTCGTGCAAATGTCACCTGTTCATTGGCTGCTGACCTGTGCGACGTCTCAAATGGGTTGCTAGTGAATCTACACTTCTTGTTCAACGAATTATAGCTAGAGACCGGAAAAATTCGCGGATTCATTTCGTGATATGCTGACATTCAACTAATTATGCCTTTGCGTTGCTTCTGCCATTGGTTCACTTTTAATCTGGAGGACAGTGGGCCAATAAGAGACCCTCAATAATATAAGTATCGAATCATAGGTTACTCAGCCGAGACTACTCACAAGCCAGCAGCCAATGAACAGGTGGCATTCGCCAGCGCAAACACAGGATTGTGGAGGCTATTTTAGAGGTAATTCAATCCGCGCGAATTTTTCCGGTCTCTAATTATAGCTGACGTTTCGCAAACATAGAATCAATTTTTACCGCAGATAAACTAGAGATAGCAGCACCATCTCATAAAAATGGAACCGTTTTGCTCATTATTGCAAGTACGTTTTAAAGTTGCGATTATTTATTGTTATTAAAATTAAGTGTATAAAATTTATTCCAGGATAGTTTCGCTGTCATAAACTTTCATCTGGCACACCAACACTCTTGGTACGTCCCCCGACGATTACAAAAGTGACTGTGTACTGGTCAATGGCGCCAGACGAAGATCCGCCATCTGGGCGAAACCAATTAAAAAGTGAGCACTGCGCATGCGCGGAATTTGGGCAACAGATGGGTAGGGAATGGAAAAATTCGCGTTTTCGATGACTTTCAGGATAGACTACGACTTTCAGGATAGACTACACAGTCCTCAGTATACTCGGGAGAATAACGCCAGTTCATTGGCTGCTGACTTTTGAGTCGTCTCAACTAGTTTGCTTGTGGCACGATACTTCTTTGATTGAGTATTCCCCATCGGCCCAGAGTCGTTCGGAAGAACAGCGAACCAACAACAAAAGCAGCTTAAAGGTAGATGTATTTGAATTTTAGCGTATCGCGAAATTAATCCGCGAATTTTTTCCGGTCCCTAGGAATACGGTTAGGGTAGAGGCGAAGGGACACCGGGCCCGGATGCTGTAGCGACGCAGGAGCGCGGAAGGGAGACGCTGTGTGGTCCGGGGACCTGCCGGCACGTGCGCCCCGGGTAAACACGCCGCGGCTAATGACGGGGGTCCGCCCCGCGCGCACACCTGCGCCGCAAGGGCGACGCCGCCACGCACGCAGCGCTTCACGCTCGCCCTTACGCCCCGCTCCCTGCCCGGATCACGCGCTCCGCACAGGCTCCGAGCAGCGCCAGCGCGCCCATTAAGCACCGGAGGCAGCGCACAGGTGTTCCGCGGGCGCGATCGTAATGAGTCATGATTGCTCAATTGACGGGTTACGGGGGACGATAAACCCATATTGCTGCGGACCTCCCACACCCCACACCCCTCTTCCCACAACTCCGAGAAGGGTTTTTAATTAAACCCTTTTTGCCATTAAGATTAAAACAATGAAAATCCAGGGGAATATGGTGCACCTTAGAGCAAAAGCCTACAATTTGGTCAAATACCGACAAATTTCGTTGAAATTGCAGCTGTAAACTCTCCCGTTTATTTGTTTTATAATAATATATTACTTTTACGCTATTCACCATAAGTACCTACAGTAGTATTTGTTCAAAAAATAGAGTTACTACATTTTATACTAAACTTTGGGTCAAATGACGCATTCGTTCGGGCAATATGACGCATTAAAATAAATTGGGAATATTCTTGAAAAAAAAAGGAAACATTCTTTCTAACATGGCTTAATTAAAGTAAATTAAAAATACATGAAAGTTAATTATGTTATATATATATAATTAATTATACTACTAAATTAATATTTCGTAACCTTGAAATACAATCTCATTGGTTGCGATTTGTTAGGTTTCCGTGCTTTGTGGAAGCAGCAGAGACGCGATAGTGAAATGTTCCGGTAGATCCCGTCTCCGTTTCCGCGCCGTTGTAGAACGGGCCTCGACAAGAGAAAGGTTTTTTTCTCGGACGTACAAAGTTTTTGAATGTTTTGTTACTATTATAAGATTTTTTTATTGTTGAATCTAGGATAATATCGAGTACCCAGGGGCAGTTTATTTTCCGCGAAATGATCTGAACACTAGTTAGACTGCAACAAGGTATACCCGCACCTGTGGTTTCTTCCTTGTGATTGGCGGCCGTCTGGTGAGAGAAGTCGTCGCCTTATTTGACCGGGGCCGCACTCAGGACATATTTTTGCTTCCGCAATGAATCGCTGTGATCGGTGTTGTGACAATCGACATGTAGGCCTAAGGAGAAAAACTCGCCAAAAATCACGAAACACACAGACGATGCCACAGTGTTTTTTAACTTTCATCTAGTCTCCGAAATTTTTTTTCGCGAATTATGCATGCCCCCTAGTTAAGGTTGTGTCCCAACGGGACAGTGCTGACCGGAACGTTTGGGAACACCACTCCAAGCGTGTGTGACGCCTAGGCTCGTACTTCGCTGGCGGACACGTGAGATTCCTCTTGCCGCGGCTTGATGTTCGTGGAGGTCCCCCCCCCCCCCCCCTACCCGGAGCGCCGCGGTCAAGGAGGGTCAGGGCGCCGGGTCATCTCCCAGGCCCCACTCAACGGTCCTAATGCAGTTATAATAGCGGCGGCGATGAGGCCATAGCGCACTCTCGCCGCCCCCCACCCCCCATGTCGTTAGCCCGCCGACGAGGCCGGGCGCACAAAGTCGCCAGACGGCCGCGCGCTCGGGAAATCACAGTAGACTCACGTGCTTTTTCGGACGGGGGAACTCACCTCAAACAAACGGATAGTTAGTTCTTCGTGCTGTCAGTGGAACCGGACCTTCGTAGATAGGGGCATGCAGATTTCACGTAAAAGATTTCGAGACTAGGTGAAAGTTAAAAAAACACCATAGCATCGTCTCTGTGTTTCGTGATTTTGGTGAGTTTCTGTTCAGGTACATATCGATTGTAACAACACCAATCACAGTGATTCATCGCGGAAGTAAACGCGTCCTGGGTGGCCCCCGGTCAAATAAGGCAACGACTTCTCTCGCCAGACGGCCGCCAATCACAAGGAAGAAACCACAGGTGCGGGTATACCTTGTTGCAGTCTAATACGCATTAAGATCTTTTCGCGAAAAATGCGTGCCCCTATGTATTTAATAGGGCATGTATATAGGTATATATATTTTTTTTTAATTATGGCTGCGAAGTTGCACGAGCGATCTTTGAAATCAGGACTTGTTCGGCGACTGATCGGGAGTCAATGAAAAGTACGCTTCCTAGTGTGCTGCAGCGAGGCAATTGTGCCGCTTGCAGTTTTTCAATCTCGCTTAAGTCTGTGTGTGTGTGTGTGTGTGTGCGCGCGCATGTGGGAGGGGATGAGGAAGGGTGGAGAGGGGATGTAATCGCGCCAATAGCTCCCAGTCATGCCACCACCCGCAATCAACAACCGCCGGACCCCCAACAAGTTGCCGTGCGCCATCACACACACACACACAGTGAATACAATCACGATTATTTCGGGAATTCTTTTCACTCAAGGATATACTCAACTTTCCCGTGTCTTTATAGAATGCTCATTGGTAGAGACCGGAAAAATTCGCGGATTCATTTCGCGATATGCTAAAATTCAAATACACATATACCTTTAAGCTGCTTTTGTTATTGGTTCACTGTTCATCTGGACGACTCTGGGACAATGGACAACACTCAATTAAAGAAGTATCCCATCACCAGCAAACTATTTAAGACGACTAACAAGTCAGCAGCCAATGAACAGGCGTTATTTTCCCGAGTAGCCTATACTGAAGACTGTGTAGTCTATCCTGAAGGTCATCTAAACCGCGAATTTTTCCAGTCCCTACTCATTGGTCGATATTAACACTTGATAGGGACTACGATGCGTTTATTGATTGCTTGTTGTACACTGTGTAACGATTCGTCAGTACCAACATCAGAGTGTCATTCACATTATAAGTAATTTTAAATAGTCTGGCTTGTGAACAAACTGTTATTTTACTTTCTTAATATCATTATTTTGACTCGTGAAACATTTTGATGTTGAGAAAAACCATTTAACATTAAAAAAATATGTAAAGGTGCCAATCAAAAAATGTTTCAATGTCAGATTAGTGTCTGAATTATTAAATCGCGCTCGTAAAAAGATCGTTGTATTTTGCACATGCCTGACTGATGTATTTAAAATATAAAGGAATCAGGAGACCTAGGTAAACGTTTGTGTTTAAATACCAACTTTATGTTAATTTTTGTGCCCACGTGTGTTTGAATATATCATCAGTTCATTAATAGTTAATGGTAGGCTACATTCCTTTTTGCGTATTTGCGGTATTTATAGTTTCCACTTTCAATAAAGTCAATTCGTGTTTATTGCTTTAGATGGGCATTTATGTAAATTAATACCGCTATTCTTTTAGATCATCAACGAACACCACCTTCCATCTCTACTAAAATCTTATGAAAATCCTTATATTTATGTCATGGGACTCTATGCGGTGTTGCAATAATTTTAATATGGTGTAAAACAAACAGGCTGGCGTATGCCCAGTGGGATTCCCCAATCTTTCATCCTCTTTTTAACCCCCTTTTTACGGGATGAATTTTAAAAATTCCTTTCTTACTGCTCACCTACATTATATAAGTAACTCCAATACAAAATTTAATTTTTTATAAACCCACCGGTTTAAGCTGAGCCTTGTCTGTCATTCAGCCAGTGCTAGAGTTTAATTAAGTAGATAAGAAAATGCGTGTGTTGACTAGATTGTGAAGAATATTATTGCTTTTCTTTACAATGTTTGCCCGATGGAGTTAAGCTATAAACATCACGGTGTTATTTCCGAAGGGAAAAATTATTTCTGCATTTAAATTTTGCTTTTCCTGCACTATTTTGGATTTGATTTTGTTAATACCAATATTTTCCTTGTAATTACACACTAACATCTCTACCATAATTAATTTTCGGATGCTAAAACAAACCCAAATAAACAAAATAATGAGGTTATATTTATATCCGTTGTAGCCAGACCGCTGGGCTAGTTTTGTGTTGTGTAAGTGGTACTAGCTTGGAGTATCCATATGTTGATCAGTGTTAGCAGCCATGTACCCTACCCGCAGGGTTTTTGGTTCGGTCAATGACACACTTGGGTTTTTTTAATATTAGTGTAAAGAAAAATTCAATTACAAAAATTACCATGTTTTTATTACATTTCAATATAACTGACACATAGCCCTACAAATTACTACGTATGTACATTACAGATGCACACAAAAGTACAAAACAAAGGCTGATTTCAGCTTATTATTAGAGACCTGTAAAATTCGCGATTTCAAATCCCTAAAGGATAGACTCCATTATCCTCTATGCACTCGTGCAAATTAGGTACATCTGCTGATTGGTTACCGACTCATAACACCTGTTGACTGGAATGATCGTGATTCGCTAATTCTTCTGTTAAAGATTTTTCATTGGCCCAGAGTCCTCCAGATAAACTGTGGCCCAATCACTGAAGCAAAATAATGTCAAAAGTATTTGGACTCTATTCTATCGCGAAATGAATCCGCGAATTTTACAGGTCTCTACTTATTATAACAAGAGGCCGGAAAATCTCTTGGATTCATTTCGCGATAGATTATAATTGAAATACTTTTACCTTTGCGCTGTTTCTGCTGTTGGTTCACATGTCGTCTGGAGGACTCTGGACCAGTGACAAACCCTCGACCAGAGAAGTGGCGAATTACGGGAAACCAAAACGATACTCCTCACAAGTCAGTAGCCAATGAACAGTTGGTATTTCCCTAAGAATGTGGAGTACTGTGCAGTTTATCCTGGAGTAATTACACAAGCGAATATTCCCTGTTCCTAATTATTAGAAACCTGAAAAATTCGCGGATTCGTTTTGTGATATGTTAGAATTCTATCCATTTTTACCTCTGCGATGCTATTGCTATTGGTTCACGTTTGTGTCGTGGACTGTGGACCAATGAGAAACCCGCATCGATTCACAGGCTAACAAGATGAGACCTCTAGCATGCCTGCAGCCAATGAACAGATGGTATTTGCCCGAGTATGTAGAAGACTGTCGAGTCCATCCAAGATGTCATATTCGGTCTCTACTAATTATAACTAACCCCTTAAAAATACATAAAAGAACTAGATAAATAACATTTCATTTAGAAAAAAAATACTAATTGTGGACAACAAAAAAGATGGTTTTCGATGGGCATAGAATAAAAAAGTTTGTTGTATAAAAATATAGTTTATAAAAAACGCCAAAATGCAGAGTTTTTGAAGGGGAAAAAAACATGGTTTATTGCTAATACCCACGTGGTAGGATTTTTGTTTAAAAAAGATATAGATAAATAACATTTCATTTAGAAAAAAAGTATCTAATTGTGGACAACAAAAAAAAAAACGTTTTCAACGTTTATTGATTAAAATATAGTTTATAAAAAAAACACCAAAATGCAGAGTTTTTTGAGGGAAAAAAACATGGTTTTATTGGTAATATCCAAGTGGTAGTGTTTTTTTTTAATATAGGTATAGATAAATAACATTTCATTTAGAAAAAAAAAACTAATTATAGATGGGCATAGTATAAAATAAGGTTTGTTGTTTAAAATATAGTTTATAAAAAACCGCCAAAATGCAGAGTTTGGGGGGGGGGGGACAGGGTTTCTTGGTAACACCCACGTGGTTAGGTTTTTGTTTTCAAAAAAAAAGGAAAGGGCTGGTTGTTTGCCGACACCGCGCGGCTGGCGGAGAGTGACAGCCAACTAGTGTCGCCCGCGGCCGCTATCCGCGCCGCCATCTGTCCGCGGCGCGGCGGCAACTCCGCCGATAACCAGTCGGGGAGCTTTCATATGCAGGAAGCCGCGCATTACCCTTATCTGCGCGGCGGTCCCAACGAGCCCCTGCTTCCGGCACGCCACTTCCTGGCGGTCGTTACACGGCCGGGCTTGTTAGACGTGTCGTCACACCCGGGTGTCGCAGCGCCCCTGCTTCCGTCCAGCCCGGGCGACAGTTCATTCCACAATTTAAAAAAAAAAAAATAGTTCTCTATAAAGTCGGTTTACGGACGATAGTTTAACGTGACAACGTCATTACAAAACATTGATGACATGATTGCATACTTTTATGAATAAAATTGAATCATTTTTATTGACTTATCACTATTTTGTATGGATACAAAGAAGGAGTGAAATTAAATCTACAATTTAATTGATAAATTTACTTTTATCTGCACTCATTAATTCAAATATGTTTATTACTTTAACGAAGAGATTATTTTAACTATAACTTTTAAACATGTTTGCTATTTAACTTCTTCCAATCTGTGTTATTCTGTTAAGGATAGGACGATGATAGTAAAAAGTAGGAAACGAATGGGAGTGTTTCAAGTTTAATGTGCCTCGAAAAAGTCAATTCGATGGTTGTTCCAATCGAGTGGAAAAGAGATAGATGCGGCGCAAGCGTACAATGAGCGTAACGGGACACAGCGTAACGGGACACAGCGTAACGGGACAATGTGCGTAACTGGACACTTTTTCGTGCGTGCAGCCGGCGTTCATCGATTTATAAGACGTTATCACGTCAAAACGGCCCGGACAACATCAACATGATAATAATATTTATTTTTTTTAAATTTCCTTTCGATGTGAAAAATCTTAGCTTTCGGTACCCGGAATTCGGAAGGAGTAATTTCGTGAATGGAACGGAAGTCGATTAGAACGGTGCTGCCATCTTTGGAAGATGGCATCTCGAAAAGATGGCGGACCCGCGTGATTCGTCCGTATATACCTACTGCTTTCTTGAACATGACATTGGTGTTAAAAGTTAAAACTTTATAATAGTACGACTGTTCTTTAATATTTTATATTATAATTTAAACTAATAATGACAATTTAAAAATTAAGCATTAAAATTTTGACAATCCGTAGTTCACAACGAAATGTAGAGATAGCGCAGCGTTCGTCGTATTATAGAGCACGGTCATACAGACAGGTCTGGCAACTTACCTTCATTCTCCGTTTGCTCAATGAAGCTCGCGGCGGCCTGCGAACTAACAGCGCTAGTAGTAGGTGTCCCCTTCATTACACTGGATTAAATAGGAGTTTCATATAAAAGTATGTAGATCTCCTTTTTAAAAACTGTTTCGTTTTAAACGTAGGGAAAGTTTAGGGAATCTAATTTATTTGAAAGCTTTGTATGATTTGAATACATAGCAATAACTTGTAGATAAATTTACTGCAATCGTCAGTTAAAATTTAATCTAACAAAGACACTATTTAACCAGTATTTTTTCTTCAATTTTTAAGTCAGCGACGTGGTGCAGTGGTAAACTGCAGGCTCGGATTCGATACAATCTAGGGTTTTTTTTAATATTTTCGTTTTAATATTTTTATTAAAATTAAACTATGAATTACAGAAATAAAATACATTTAAACAGTTTAATTACATAATCAGGTAAGTTTCTGAATAAAATAAACATTTACGAAAATTCTAAAACGTAATTATCTATTCCGTTTTTTTTATTTATCATCAGAAGAAACATTACATTTTTCCATTTTCCAAAAAAAATTATACGTTTTTAACAGAAATTATAATAAATTCTAACCGTCCTAAATTTCCATTATAAAGAATACTTACTCGTAAAAAACTATATAATGGCTATTGGGCACCAACCTTGCGGTGAACGAAAGAGTGTAGAGCGGCGGTTCATGTTAAAAATGTTCGCTTTAAATTATCCATGGTTCTTCTTGAATTGTAAATTTTTGGGTCCCGATGAACTTACAACAATCACACTGAAGTATGAACAAAATCTTGTTATCTAAAAAAAAAAATCTATATTTTTTTTATCCACGTGTTTAGGACGGAAAATAGAATTCAAGAGTCGGAGCCTGATGTAGATTTAACAAATATCTAGAGTCCCGAGAAATTTCGCGGATTCCTCTGGCCTCAGGATAGAATTCAAAGTTACAGGTGTGCTCGACCCATGTTTACTTTCCCATTGGTTGATTTCTTAGCGAGAACATTTTTATCCTCGTTATTTGGCACTGCCTGATTCGCTTACTTCTCTCCTAGCTGGACATCATTGGCTCACGGGTCGTATAGAGGGGCGCGTCCAGATAACTGCGGTCCAATCATGCAACACAGTGCGACAGTGTAGGAGGTTTGCATTCTAGCTTGCGACTAAATGAATCCAAGAAATTTCCGTGGCTTTACAAATATCCAATTTTCTGGAACAAGGAAGAATTCCTCCCGTTGAATTCAGGTCCCGGCTTCGCTGGAAAGCATTTGGACTTGGCTGTGATTTGTGGCGGCGCCGAAGCGGGCGCTGGCGCGACGCGGACTGCGATGGCTCCGCAGATTGTCCTGACGGGCCGGATGGGGGAGGGGGCCGGGGATCCACGGCCTTGCCGGGGGGAGGGGGGGCTAGGATCGATAGCCGTGCACGGCGGTATCGAGCGCTCGAGGCGGTCACGTGGCGAGCGGCGAGAAGGCCGGCCTGCCGTTGCGTCGCTCGGCGCCGGGGAACTCGAAATTATTTGGAAGCTAAACGAGGTGCGACCAAAAAAAAAAATACGGTGAATAAATTTTATTTTTGACGTGACAATGTCTAATAAATCGATGAACGCCGGCTGCACGCACGAAAAAGTGTCCCGTTACGCACATTGTCCCGTTACGCGGTGTACCGTTACGCTCATTGTACGCTTGCGCCGCATTTATCTCTCTTCCACTCGATTGGAACAACCATCGATTTGACTTTTTCGAGGCACATTAAACTTCAAACACTCCCAAACTACCGTCCGTAAACCGACTTTACAGACAACCGATTTTTTTTTAACAGAGTAATAGGCTTGATCAAATTTGAACTAAACTCCTTCAAAATACTCTCCTTGGCCAGCGACGCATCCCAATGCTGGTTCCATGATTGGAGAATTGTTGGAAGGTTTTACTTCAGCTGCTTCGTCGCGGACCTCACAATGTCGGGAATGGTGACAAAACGGTATTCTTTTAGCATGACCCATTTTTTTTTCTGGCATCCGTTTCGCAAACAAAAATTAATGTAACGCGTTGTTCGAACTCCGTATGATGCGCGACAGACACGGTAAACACGACCTCACTCTTCCGGCCCGTGCAGCCGACTGACAAGTCACAACTTGTTCAAACCTGACACTGACTCTGTCAACGGATCAAGTTTTCGGTTTTATTACATTAAATATGTGTAGCTGATATAATTGCCTTGCACGCGGCTTCATCCCAGAAGCCAAGCAACTTGTGTCGCGTCAACTTGGGCCAACCCGACGCCCGAAAAGCCCAGAAAGGCGGTGTTTATTCGCGCCACTCCGAGCAGCGGCCTCGGGAAACCCGCAGAATTCCCAGGCCACTAAAAGGGTCATTGAAAATTGCCTCATCTATACTAATATTAGAAAGCTGAAGAGTTTGGTTGTTTGGTTGTTTGTTTGAACGCGCTAATCTCAGGAACCACTGGTCCGATTTGAAAACTTCTTTCAGTGTTGGATAGTACATTTATCGAGGAAGGCTATAGGCTATATTATATTATCAATAACATTAGGGATCCTTACTAAAAGTTCAATTTAGAATCAAATGCGTTGGAGGGGATTAGATACAACATGCAGTACACGTACGAAGTGTTTGTTGACAATGCCGCAGGCGCTAGAAGTGCAGGCGCTAGAATTTTATTTCCTATTGCTTATTAACATTGTTGCCACGCACTAGATGCCTTATCATTCTTAATTTTCCCATACAAGTAAAAAACACCCGTGTGATATTAACAACGAAGCAATCAGTACCCTCATATAGAATACATAGAGATAGTGTGAGGTATATATGTAGATATAAAGAGATAAATACAGATAGAGAGATACATAGATATATTGTACTATAGATGTAGATAGAGATAAATATATATTTAGAGACATGGATAGATTATTTGTATATGTGTAACTACTTCAAACATATTACAAAACAAAACTGAATGAGGTATTGCAATGCATGCCGAGCATTAGCTAGATAATGGAATCTTTTCAATATTAGTAATCCCTTATTTTTCAGTTTTTTTTTCTATATTGCTTTATAGAGTCTAGATTACATACAGACCAGGTAAATAACTTTAAACTGGCAGAACAACGTCTGTCGGGATCTGAAAGTGATATAAATTATTTTGCACACTTTACATTCAAATTATGAAGACAATTACTAACTACATCTGATCTCTAAACAGTTCCCCTTCACCCTGTGTTCAGCCCGGGCAACGCTGGGTACTGCAGCTAGTTCTTTTATAAAGGAACTGTGACCAAGTTCGTAAACATTTCCCCCCTCCCTCATTTATTATTATGTACCTTTTTATTACCCTTTAAATTATTTTTTTTACCTTTATTGAAATGCTGTGTAATTTATAAATGTGGTGTGGCTATCCTGATAGGTATTAAATTTTAATTTCTGTTAGCAGCAATATTTCGATTAAAAAATATACATAGGTACTAGCTGCAGTATCCGGCGTTGCCCGGGCTGAATACAGAGTGATACACTGTCCGCGAGTTAAAGCAAAATGGATAGCGCTACAGGGCAGTGTGGCGAACATTGAAAAATGACACAAAATTGCTGTTTGTATGTCTATAACATTGTTGTTGTTATTATTGTTTTTGATGCGCTGCAGCGCCATCTAGCGACGAGTTACAAAAAACGTACAGCATAAAAACCTTCTCTGTGAAAAAAACACTTCGCTGTGCCAACTTTCGTGAGCGATCGGTCAAACGGTGTCGGAGTTATCGACATCATACATACATGCATACCAACAATTACGTATTTTATTAAAAACCTTGATCGTGTGTATTGGTCACAAGACATTTCATGTTTTATTTCTGCCTTTAAAAACATTTTGAGAACACGAGAAAAACACCAGGTTAGGCCCCATCTGGGAACGTATTGTTTATCTTGTAATATTTTTGTGAGTAATCTTGGTAACCAGAGTTGAAGCTTGCAGTGAGATGTGTGTTTTTCCCCGATGAGACCAGCCTCCAACCTTAGCTAAAATTTTGAATTATGTAATTTCAGCAGGCATTAAATTTACGTATTTGATAAAATAACTTAAGGGTATTAACCCTTTCAGTTCATTCATCCAATGAAGTGGACAATTTGTGTCTCGATGATACACGGAGTTTATGAAACTTTGAATTTGTGAGTTAAGGTGTAACACATTCTAGTGCACATCGTACTTTAAGGCTATGAAGTAAATACATTTTTAAAACATTAATATAATAATTATAGTATAAGATTATTACCACACAAATAAAAGTTTAATTATAATAAGAAAAAAATTAAATTAGGTAGGTAGGTATATCATAGGATTAGACAAAGTCTGACTGAAAGGGTTAAGTTTGAGATTCTTTAAATGTCAAATATTGAACCTCCTTGGAGTGGACTCTGCATGACCACCAGAGCGGACGCGACGCGACAACCGTGGGTCGTCATGCCCGGAGCACGCCGGCGTCGCGCGATGCAGGGCGCATGCGCCAGCTCCGCTGTGTTGGCGGCACTGCGCGCGTCCCGGCCAGTCGCCGCGTCGCCCTGCAATCGATACCAGCGCCAATCACGGCGCTCCCTTCCCCCCACTCTCCCGCCATCGCCAGGGCGCGCTGTCTCGAGCGCAGAACAGCGAGAGTGCAGAGGCGCAGCGCTCGTCCGTGTCCGCGTCTGCACGTGTCTGCCCGCCGATATAAATGACTAGGGACCGGAAAAATTCTCGGTTTCAATGACCTGCAGGATGAACTCCATAGTTCTACGTACATTCGGTCAAATGTCACCCACTCATTGGCTGCTCTCTTGTGAGACGTTCCAGCGTAGCAGCCTGTGATTCGATAAAGCTTTGGTTGGGTGTTTCTCATTGTCCCAGAGTCATCCAGGTGAGTTGTGAACCAATAGCATAGGCAGCACTGAGGTATAAATATTTGTATTTTAGTCTATCGCGAAATGAATTCGCGAATTTTTCCTGTCTCTATTAATGACCAAAGAGCGAGTAGTGATTCACCAAGGACTACATTAAACAGCTGATCATCGCAAATATCCTCACGAACCACAGAAGTTTCAGCCTACCTCCAACACGTGCCGAAACAAACACGTGATTTCCGGCAGAATAAACATATTTACCATCCAAATTATATGAGGTGAATTAAAACAGTTTATATTTATTTTCGTCTCTACATGCGGTAGATTTTTAAAACGATTGACATACAGTTTTTAAGGAGTTGGGATGAGAAAACACGTACTTTTTACACAGACATTTGAAAACAATGACCCTTTCCTTATTACACACAGTTCAGATTAATGTAAGGTACTGACTTGTCAACCGGTCGTTTACACTCATTTGTATGGGTTGTTCTCGGCCTGTTTCTTGTTTACAGCCATTGTTTGCGCTCTTCGTAACTTATCTCGAACATAATATTTTATAATATTTCATCAAATATTGTTTTTATTGTTGTGGTCTTAAATGCTTAGCTGCAGTTGAGGCCATAATTGTTTGGCGATTTGCCAAAATAAAATTCCAGAATTAGCTGCTGTATAGTCTCTTGCGTTTATTTACGAACGGTTCTTTAACAAACGCGCGGTTTTTTTTTTAAATTCTGAACGCAAATAAGTTAGTTTTATGCAGGCCACACTTTAATACACTTTTATTTGTATTGTATATGATCTAAAAATTTGTAAATAATACTCTAATGTTATCGTCTGATTAAATTAGTGTGCATAAAGTCGGTTCACATGGAAGTTTTCAATGATCTTCAATCAGCGCCTACAACACAATGGCGCTACAGAAAATGTGGTCGAACTATGGTCAAACCAGCTTGTGACTGGAGATCACGCCTGACCTATACTTAGTCGTACAACTGACCACCGGTCTGTGCAATGAATCAAAGCAGAGGCTGCGGACGGGATACACCGGACGCGCCTGTGAGGCGGCAGCGCGCGTGACAGCACTGCGTGGCGGGCGGCGAACCTCGCAGGGGCGAACAGCCCGTCACGTGACTCCTTGCCCCGGCAGACGGCCGCACGCCATCACTGGAGCGTGTGGTTCGTCGTCTCGTCTCTGTTCATTCTAAAGGTGTAAAACTAACGGAAAAAAGCGTACCCGCATGTATTCGTTACTATTACAATTAGTACTCGTTACTATCGTATCGTTACGTTACTCGTTACTTCTGATACCGCATAACATGCTATGTTATGTTGCAGCAACGAATCCAGTCGTATTGCGTACGCGTACAGTATGACGTCGCGTAAATAATAATAAATAGAATATAAACAATTAACAATATTTGATAATTAACAGCTTTTGTTAACCAAGAAACAATTAATTCTCATTAGAGCGGCTTTATTATATTATCTCTTTTAAGAAAAGAACAAAAAAACGTGAAAATACGCGATAGTAAAAAACAAAAACATACTTATTTCTAATTTGTGAAAAATATTTCTTACGTTGTTTCTGTTACAATCTCAAACTTTGTCTACACACACAATACCTTTAATAAACAGTAAAAAAAAACTTGGACGAATTTCTAAATTATACTTTACTTAATAAACAAACATCGTTCTTTGTAACGTAAATTCATCGAATATGCGCGCGCATGCGTAAAACCTACGGAAAAAAATGCGAGTAACGAAATGCAGCCGTGTGTAACGTTTCGTTACTCGGTACCAGATGGCGCACCCGTTACTCAGTACCGAATACATACGGTTTGCTACAGCTCTAGTTCATTCGTTTCCCCGGCCGCGGCGGTGCAGTGGGCAGAGTTCAGAGTACCTACAGTACAACTCTGGGGTCGTGGGTTCGCGTTGTTGACTGGCACAATGATAGACCGCGAACCTTTGAATCTCTCTATCATAGGATCTTGGCTGAGTTGAAATACTCTACATGGAAGGTTAACAGTCAGCAAAAGTATGCAGGAGCAGGTCATAATGTGACACCCTCGCGATGCACACATGTTCGTGGAGTACAACCTTGAAAATAAAAAATAAAAAGTAACGAGAATTTGCAAGTTTCATTTATGTTTGGGTTTATTTAAAAATGTAGTCCATAACCTTCTGCATCCTTTAGTCTCTCTCCTTCCCCCTGGCGAATGGAAGAGAAAATTTTATTAGATAAAAAAAAGAGTTTATTTATGTGTCCAATGAACACCCAGAACGGGTACTAACCTCCCTCCCCTTAATCCTTCTTCTCCCCCCTACCCAGACTTCCTACCCGCTGTCAGTCTGTATCCCATGCTTAGAGACCTGCAAAATTTGCTGTTTCGATGGCCTTCAGGATAGACTGCACATACCCCTGCATACTCGGGAAAATAACGCAAGTTCATTGGCTGCCGACTTGTAAGTCGTCTCAGCTTGTTTGTCTGTGATTCGATCCTTCTTTGGTTGAGGGGTTTATAACAGGTTGAGATTCGTCCAGATGAACAGTAAGCCAATAGCAAAATTATCTAAGAGGTATATGTGTTTGAATTCTAGCCGATCACCGAATGAATCCGCGAATTTTGCATGTCTCTACCCATGCTCAATCACCAGTCCCGTCACTGTTGGTAATGTAATTTTTTTTTAATAATCTCTATTAACATGAAAATAAATCTCGTTAGAATTTGGTGGTTGTCAGAAATGATATCAATATTGACAAAATAAGAATAAGTTATATATGATTGGCTGAACATTAAGTAGATTCTAGTGCACACGCGTTCATAATTAGCTTACGATTTCGAATCGACCTGCTAAAACTTTTTTATTTATTAAAACTACCAATCGTACATTTATGTCATGATTAGCATCGGTGTTTATTTCAATGTAATTACTAAAATTTTCATTTCTTTCAGCGCTGTACGTTGCAAACGTGTATATATATATATGTATATATATATATGTATATATATATATATATATGGGATTTTATAATTTAAACATTTCAACACTATAAAAAATGCGTTCACTATGATACGGTTTTGACGGTTCAATTGGCCAGTAACCACAAATGAGTCTCCTATTGGAACCACGAATTTCTTGCTGCACCGCTTGCGTGCTCACGCTATCCTAAAATCCACTTTTTAAGTATGTGTAGGCCTACCAGAAGGTAGGCAGTAGATAGTACATTATTTTAAATCTGTATGTATTAGCTATGTGACCAAGTGACTTTAATATATGTTAAGCATTAAACTTCGGAATAACAGTAACTTATCGAGAGCATTTTTTTCCTCCAACTTGCATCACTGAACTTTTGAAATATATGCTCTGTATTTATTTTAATCTCTTAATTTTTTCATCCATCCACTGTTCCTATGAGCATGCCGTTTAGTAACTTATCTCAACAGAGGTGTATTTGCGTGAAATCTTCGTGGGACGGAGAAAGAGGCGAAACGACATAATAAATGATAGGTAGAACCCTGAGCTTGAAGTCGGATGCTGCGCGGTCTTGATTCAAGAAATCATTCTTAGGACGGAATCCCGCATTCGTTACTTTCCGAAGGACCATGTGTTTATCAAAAGTAAGAAATGTTGTGTAATTTACAAAAAGCGCTCTGTCCAGGGCGCCAGAGCCGTGGTAAACAAGAAATTGCATGCGTTTGCCTCCCACACGGTCAACGGAAAGAAATTCCAAGCAGTAGATTGCATCGATAATGCTCACACTGCTTGCGCAGGATTGCTACGTGCGAGGAGAATTGTTGATTTCTTAACTTTTAATGGAAGAGGAAATGAGCAGGTGAAGGTTGGATCATGTTATTACCTACAGTGTGCGTGGATGCCAGATAATAAAAAAAGGCACAGGAAATGGTGCACGCTCTTAGAATGTGCCGGAGAGACGGTGACGGATATTCGTTACTACGGTGGAAGGGGGGGGGGGAATGTATATATTTTCTCCGTGTCTAGCGGGAGGTATCGACGCGCTGCAGGCTGGATTAGGGCGAGGAGGGGAAGGGGGAGGCGGTCGCGCATGCGCAGAGCGGCTGGGAGAGACGCCGGCCGCCATCTTGTGTCATCTCGCGCCTACCACCCCTCCCCCCTCCGGGGCAGTGTGGACAAGGGGACTCTCCGGCCCGCCTCATTACCCTGGCATCCCTCCGCTCTCCCCTCTCCACTGCCAGGCAAGGCTCCCTGCTCCTGTAATTATTCCCTCCCTTCCCCCCCCCCATGCTGCGCCCGCGACCAAGGCTGGTTCCCCGACCGCAGCGCCCCAGCGACGCGACGGCGGTTGCTGGAACTCCCGCGGCCCGCAACTGAGTTACGAGCTCGGTGAAATGGCTGCCTGGATGCGTGCGGGAACTCCGCCAAAACAGTTCCCATTCACTAATGTTGCAAAAACAAGGTTGTACGGAAGATTATAATTAAAAAAAAAATGCATGCCGTATTATTAGAGACCTGCGAAATTTGCAGTTTCGATGGCTATCAGGATAGACTGCAAATACCCGTGTACACTCGGGCAAATAACGCAAGTTCATTGGCTGCCGACTTGTAAGTCATCTCAGCTGGTATGCATGTGATTCGATCCTTATTTGGTTGAGGGTTTATAACTGGTTGAGATTCGTCCAGATGAACAGTTAGCCAACAGAAAAATTATCAAAGAGGTATATGTGTTTGAATTCTAGCCTATCACCGAATGAATCCGCGAATTTTGCAGGTCTCTACGTATTATATTATGATGTCGGGATGTAGACACATGCTTTATAACCAGTGAATGGATACAGAATTTTATTCTGAGGGGGAGGGGGGTAATTAAAAAAATACGGGTATTAAAAAAACTTAACAATACTATTGACACTAACACACGGACATACATGGCCTACAGTGGTAGCCATAGCCGACGTGGTTTCTCACACAGTAAAATACTGTCTTCACTATTATTTCGCAATTTTTTTGTCATAACTTCGGGGAGGAATGTACCCTCCTATCCCCCATGGGTCCGCCACAACATATTTCTTGGCAAATGGTTTCCAAAGGAATATTTTTTATAAGTACAGACTTTTTTTCTGAGTATTTTTTTTTGTTCAGTTGTAGACAAGGTAAACACGCACATGGAAAGAAATGGGTTTTTGTTGTAGTCTTAAGAATATTTTGAAGGAATTGTTAATGCAGCTACTAAGATTATTTTATGGGTTCATGTTCAGTACCCGTAAATTTACGATAATCGCTTGATGATATGGTACCAATTGTAACGATTCGTAATAATAAATAATTACAGGGATTGTGTAGGCTAATAGTTTATTATTAATGTCAGGACTATTTGAATGGATGCGAAATTTTATGTTCGAACACCATTTTTTGTTTGATGTAGATATTAATCATGATTGTAGGTGGTTTAAATTTGACAGGTATTTATATATGCTAATGCTATGTTTATAGAAGTTTTCGGTCGTTGGAAAAATATATTTTGGAGTCTGGAAAATATTAAAGACGAATTGATTAATTGTAATCATAAATGTAACATAGGTACCATAATATGTATGAAATCAGAATTATATAATGTAAGTTATTACAATAGAAAACATATCAAAGTAAATATGTTTCAAGCAGGCTCCTAAAGATAAGTTGTAACTATTTATCATGTTATTGTGAGCACAAATGTATGAGTTAAAAAAAAAAAAAAAAAAAAATGGCACCCACACAGTTGAAAATTTTTTACTTCAAATTTACGCAGGAAACTGGTTAAGAACTATCCAGTATCTTTGTAAATTTACTGCTATCTCCGTAACTTTACGTACACTGAGTTAACTCACTTTGATAATTTTTGGTATACTAACAAAACATTCGAAAACTGGTTAAGTCTACAGTAATAACACTCTTCTTTTGTCCACCTTTGTTTATAACGAAATACAAGTACAGTACACTCCCGATTATCCGCAAAATTAAGTGGCAGGGCCATCGCGGATAGTGAAAATCGCGGATAATCCGCAAAAGAGCCGAAAATGGGAAACAAAAAATGAAACATTAATTTAAACTTAAAAATCTAAGACTTTATGTCAGTAAAAGTTACAATTAACAGTAAAAAATTTTAAATGATGCTAAAATTTTAGTATTTTACTGAATAATTAACATACAATACATTTCAGTAATTTAAACCTAAAAGTGCTCGGAACTTACTTCGTAACAAGGATACCGTACTGTACGTACTCAGAGTCTTCATTAGACACTAAAAAAGCAACCATACGACTAGAAACAAAGTGCGACAGAGACAAAAATAGCAACGCATGCCAGCCTACTGAGTGAGTTCCGAGAAGGCCTGTGGCGTTTTACTGTATACTGCACACAATACACTCGTCAGTAGAGTTAAAATTTGCTCACTTGTAATAAAATACAGATTTACATATGTGCTGTATTTTTTCGTAGCATGCGCGGATCATCCGCCCGCGGATAATAGGGAGTTCACTGTAGGTACAAATCGAAAGTCTAAATACGGCGGTGTTTCTACGACGATTCAAGTTACGAAGAAGTCTTAACTTATTTGAGTTAAATTATTCGTTGAAAAGTTCGGTAAATTTACTGTAATTTCTCTGCGGTGAACGTACTCGATTACAAAAAAAACTAGATAATCGATTATTAATATTGCTGCTAGTCGGTGGTATCCAGTTTTGTTTCTGAGTTAAGTGTGCACATTTTTCAGCAGCGTAGTTGGCTGGCGGCTGGGCCGCACAGACGCCTGAGCCTGACAGCCTGACGGCCTGACAGCCTGACAGCCTGACAGCCTGACAGCCTGACAGCCTGACAGCTGACAGGGTCGTGTGTTGCAGGCGCTGAACGGCTTCCTGCTGATGCTCACGTGTGAGGGAGAGGTGTTCTTCGCAACGCACAGCATCGAGAGCTACCTCGGCTTCCACCAGGTAACTGACCGTAAATATTTTCTGTAAATGGAACAGAAAATTACATATATTTCGTACATTTACATTAAAACCACTGTATCTCTACAAAAAAAATTCCACCGTAATACTGGGTTCGAATAGTTAAAAGTTATTTGTAAACTCTTCCCTGAATAGCTTTCCAGAATAAACTGCGCATATTAATAAGCGCAATATCATTTTTGAGTATCTTTTCCTTGGTTTAAATATTTATTATTGTATTAAAAAAATTATATAAAAAATTTAAATAATACGCTAATTTTCGTAAGCGTGACAAGAAATGTTCAGCAATTTTTTCTTCCAAAAACAAATTTCACATATTTAAAAAATAAAATAGATATATTTTTTAGTAAAATTACTTCCTGTTGTATTACAAACTATTTCTTGGCAACTGGTTTCCAAATTAATCATTTGTAAAAGTACAAAATATATTTTTTATGTGTATCGATCTCTAATCGCCGTTCTCGCACTTGAATTGCATTCGATACATACTTGTTCGTTTACCGAATCTCACCCACGCGGTATCTCGCGACCAGAATCGTAGAGAAAAAACCAAGGACTGTAAACGTGTTTCACGGGGGCAGTAACTGCAGATGTAGCCTGAGCGTATTTGCCGTATGAATCCTGTTAGCAATGGACGGGTCGTTACCACAACGCCGAAATACCATTACGCCGAAAAATGTTGCTGAGGGGTGGGGGGGGGGGGGGGGCCACAGGAGCAAAATGAAAAACAACTGAATGAATTTGTGTGCTAACCTTACCTAACCTAACCTTTGTGGCAGTCCTGCAATGACATTTTTTCGGCGTTGTGGTAATTCGTCGTTGTGGTACACAGCAGTTTTCTAGCTGTCGGCGTTTGTGGTCAATTTGGCATTCGGCGTTATGGTTTTCGGCGTTATTGTAGGTTCGGCGTTGTGGTGCGTCCCCGCAATGGACTCGTGACTCCGTCCGACTGCCAGGGCGAGCTCGCTGCTCGACGAAGGCAGCTCTGCCCCCCGCGGGAGGCCCGGGGAGGTTACGAGGTCGCCGCGTGGCGTCCGAGGCCTCCCCCCCCCCCCCCCCCCCCCGGCGACGCACCCGCCCCGCGCGCGGGAGGCGGTCGTCTTTATGCGTTTATTATTGAGATGAGGCGCCGCGCGCGCCCGTGGGAAGGAAGACGGCCCCGGATACAAATTGAAAACAGCGATCGCTCGCCGCTGCCTCCCCTCCCCCCGGGGCGAGACCCGCCACGGCCCGTCCAGCGCCTCGTACTTGTCCGCGCGGCAGGTGTCGGCGCCGCGGCGTCTTTGAGGAGTGAGACACCGTCACTGCATAGCTGCAGCGCACTCGCGCGGTACCGGGCACCGTGCTGCGTCGCGCGGACCAAGGCATCGTTGTTAGAGCCACGGAATGTTCGCGGATTCATTTAGTCGCAAGCTGGAATGCAAACCCTCCACACTGTCGCACCGTGTTGCATGATCGGACCGCAGTTATCTGGACGCGCCCCTCTATACGACCCGTGAGCCAACGATGTCCAGCTAGGAGAGAAGTAAGCGAATCAGGTAGTGCCAAATAACAAGGATAAAAAATGTTCTCGCTAAGAAATCAACCAAATGGGAAAGTAAACATGGGTCGAGCACACCTATAACTTTGAATTCTATCCTGAGGCCAGAGGAATCTGCGAAATTTCCGGGACTCTAATTATTGTTGATTCGTATTCAAAAGTAAGCGCACAGTAAAAAACATGTTCAACCATAATTTTACGAAGAAAACTGGTTACAAACAATCCAGAAATCTTTGTTAAATGAACGGTTCTTTTTGAAAACTGCAATAACTAATCTCAGTATAACACAAAAACATTCAAAAAAATTCTAAATTCAACAGCAAGAACACACTTCTTCCTCGCACCTGACTCTTTGCTCTGTTCACAGTGGGACACGGAACTCGGAAGTTGAAATACAGCGTATTTTTTATTTATTTTTTACGAAGATTCGGCTATCTGCAATTTATTACGAAGCACTCTTCCGTTTATTTAAGATAGTTTCTTCGTTAGTAAGCGCGTAAATTTGTGTGAACGCAACACCTGTATTTACCAGCGTTCTTCGTAAAATTCAAGGTGGAAATTTCTAACAGTGTAGTCGGACTACCTTGACCAGCGACTTCGTGTCGAAGGGAGGGAGATTATGATACCGAACAGAACATTGTTAAGCACGACGACCCTTAAAAAAAAGAAGATGATTTAAAAGTGAGATAACTATGCGTACCGTATACGAGCTCACTGTGGCAGATTAGTGATTAATAATTGTTGTTGTTAGCATGAATGGATCTCTTACAGCAAGAAGGCCACAAATTCCGCTATCAAAAATATTTGTTATTCTACTTCCAACGCTATTCACAGAAACACGTTACAAGTGCACACTGAGCAAACATTGGGCATATATAAGGCATTTTCACATAATAAATTAATATGCCTATTTACAATTGCAAACTTTTTTTCTCTCCTGTAAAAATTGAAAAATGTGCCTGTGCAGTGTCCCTTTTGACTCTGTGAGTCAACCTTAATCTGATATAGAGCCTCGATTATTCCACGTATTCTTTTCATTCCATGCTAGACTCAACTTTCCTAGGTATGGTATTTTTTTTAATTGTTCATAAGTCGATATTCTGTTAAAATGTATCACTTTAAATTTATGAAAAAAGTTGGTTACAAATTATCCAATGACATTCATAAAGTTTATTGTTTGTTATGTGCGTGACTTTACGGGTACAAATTTCACTTACTTTGAACATGTACCCACGAGCACAATATTTCTATATAAGCAAAACTGTCAAAAACCGTTTAAGACTCATGCAAAAACACATTTTTATTTTCTTTCTTCGTGTTTGTTTACCCTGCCTATACCGAAAAACAGAATTAGAAAGTTGAAAAACGGCGTAGTTACTAAGAACGAAAAGTTCTCCAAGAGAGAGTCAATTTTTGTAAAACAATTATCAACGTGAAGCAGGCATAAATGTGCTTCAAATGTTCTTTGATACCCAATGAATTCGCGAAATAATAGTGGCTGTAACTATTAAATTTATTTGACTGATAAAAATACTTTTTTTTTTAAATAAATTTTATAAAAAAATACCGATAAAGAAAGTATATTTACGATGCATCGTCTCTCGTGTGAAAGAAGCAACAACTATGATACCAACCCTAAACGAAGCGCTCAGGCAGGGTTGAAGATAGGTCGCTCTTACCCTGAATTGTGTCTAGTGGCGCAGCTCACGCAATATTTGTCGAGTGTCCGAGCCTCAGACACGGAAGTGGAATGGAGGCAATCAGGGAAGGGGGATGAAATAGACCTATTCCAAGCCGAAGCTAAAGGGAAAAATAATCCAAGAGCGGATACATTTTACATTATTTATTGACTACATAAGTAAATGAATGCGCTTAATTATCCCCCTCCTCCCTGTACAGCACGATGTAACGATACACAAGTTTCACGAAGGAACAAATCACAACATTTTTATTTTATAACTGGATTTCTTATGGATTTGGTCAAGAGATAATTGAATGTTCACAGAGATATAGGGTTTTTCAATACAAACAATTAACTGTTTGTATCTATATTGCCAAACAAACATCTACATACTTGCTGAAACAAAATATTTTGTTGGCCTAAGTAAATTTTACGTGCAAAAAAAATTCAGCCGAATTTAAATATGTTGTTTTGCACATACGAAATTGCTGGTTACAATGTACAACAACACATAACAAAATATAGAGTTGAATTGAAACTATTTTGTCAGGTAAAAAAAAAATTCTGCTACAAAACATTTGTTTGAATAAACTGTATAGGCCTATATGTGTTTCGCCATATGCAAACAAATATATTGTTCAGGCAAACAATCCTTTCGGTGTAGTATTCACGAAATATCAAACACTTCCTGCACTGAAACTAAGACATAGAAAATGTATCACGATTTAATAACCTCGACAACGTGCCAGCTAAATCCACCCGAAACCCGATGAGACACACACATACCTTTCATTTTGGAATCACAATTTCTTCTACTGCGCAGATTGCGGCGCTTTGTAACCGTTCTATGGTCTAACCGACGCGACGCGACGCCACGCGCATGCGCAGCCGCGCCGCCCCCAGCCGGGCCGTGCCGAGCCCCCCTCCTCCCTTTTCCTCAATTGGGCGCATAACGCTCGCTGCGGGGCCGCGCCGCCCGCTGCGCATGCGCGCGATTTATGGTCCGGTCACGGAGCGACCACGCAACAATGCACTCGCCGCTTCAGTATCTACCATTTACACACGCACGTCGAACATTACATGTGTACTTGGAAGAGACTTTATTACAAGGCGACAGGCTGTGGTTCGAGCACGAGTGCGACTCCGTTGTTGCTTCTTTCTTCGTTGGACCGCAGTTTATAACGACACGCTCTGGATAGCTTTGGTCGCAGTTGCCGTGGCGTGTCCGAAACGTGAATTGGGGTATAAGATGGACATGAAGGAGTGTAAACATGAGGCAGTGATCTTAAGTCGTATACGTTTTTACAGAAAGGCTATATCATGAAGAATCCAGCATTGCCCTTAAAACTAAAATGTTTCAATTATGTAGTTCATTTAATTCTCCTTATCGGTAGAGACCGGAAAAATTCGCGGGATTCATTTTGCGATAAACTAGAATCCAAACTTGTTCACCTTCTTTCTGCTTCAGGGATTAGGCTACTCTTGAGCCAATGAAAAAAAAAAAACTGAAAAAAAAAAGTTTTCAATCACAAGCAACCGAGTTAATAGGTGTCACGAGTCAGTGGTCAATGAGCGGGTGCGTTTTGCCCAAGTACGTACGTACGTATTCACATTAAACAGCCTTGACCCGAATATGTAGTCTGCACGTTTTTGTTCTGTTACGTATTCCAGCGTGCCTACTTCGTACAGTAAGGTTCAACCTGTTGACTTGCAGACTAATAAACCTAAATACACCCATGCCCTTGTTATGATTCGGATTCTAGGTTGTAGTATCATTTGCAAACATTACAAGTACCTACCTTCGCTGATATTGTCAGCACAAAGAATTTTTTGTAGAGTTTTACATTGCTACTTTTTTTTTCTATTTATAAATTTGAGTTTACGTTTAGCAAACAATAGTTAAAAATTTTAAACAGATTATTTTATATTTGTGTTCCGCTAGCCTTTGTGCGTAACATAAATAGCATAGGTTAAACAAAATATATATATATATATATATATATATATATATATATAATAAACCCTGTACTCCAACAGCATATCATTTCGGATTTACATTTTTTTTATTAATGGTTAGGCCTAATTATTGCACAAAGCAGTTCTGCTGAGATAAAGCATCCGTCCTACTGGCGCCAGCCTTTCGCGTCTGTAACGAGCGAATGGAGGCGTGTTTGACAGCGGTGTATAAACAGCCCCCTGTGTTTATATGTGGGGCTCCCCCACCCACTCATTCACCCCGGCCGTCATACCACAGTTGTTGCCACTCCACGGGAGATAGCTGATCAGCGATGCGGCGCAGATAATCACACGTCACTTCCTGCAGCCGGTTTGCGCGCTGAAACCAATACTCCCCCGCCACAAACATCTGTCGCGAGTCACACCCCTACGGGATGTACTGACGGCGACCTGCCTCCTGTGCCCAGCTCCACGTACTGCTAGCGACACCCCTGGCATTGTACTGGCGGCGACTTGCATCCTGCACCCAGCACCCCGAACAATAAGGCCTCATGGTTCGGAGATGCTTGAGTTATATAGTTGTCTCTCTAGTAGTAGTTATGTGCACACCTCTGCCATGTGTACTGGTGGCGACTTGCCTCCTGCACCCAGCTCCACCCTATTGCTATAATACATATCATCTATTATTTCTTACTGTGCAGTGTAAAGGAGATTTAGCCTACTCTATGTCATTCCTAAACAGGTTTTTCCTTGTTAGCGCTGTGCTAGTTTGGATAGGTATAATTCAAAATAGCTGAACAAAAAAATTTAAATGAAAATTTTATGCACATCATTTTTCGATGTTCATCCAGAACAGTGATTGATGATATTCATTTTTAAACTTAATTTGAATTTTCACAGGGTAAAAACGATAATAACATCTTTGCAATATGATCCAAATATGATGTATATAGTTTTCACATAATTTAACAACAGACTCAATATTTTGTTCGTTATGCATTTGTATGATTTCATGTCATGTAAAACAATATGTGGCAATTTTTGACTCCATTTGACAATTCCTATGCATAAAGATGCAGATCTCGCTTATCAATTTGACCCATGTGCTACTCAGCTAGGCCACACTGCTGCGAATAGCTACATGAGCTCCGATGGGTTATAAAAATACAAATTTACATAACTTAATAATTTTATCACCAAAAGTTCAGCAGGGTGTTTATTATTTTTCTACATAATCGCCAAAACGATCGAAGAATTTGTCATATCGTGACAAGCTTCTCAATGCCTTCTTGGAAGAAGTTAGCCGCCAGTGAATAGAGATACAGGGCCAGCGCCTCCATCTTCCCTCTCCCTCACGACGCCGCTGTGAGGCGGGTGGACTAATAGTGCGGCGCATTCTGTCCCCATTATTCGCAAATCTTGCTATAATTCTTGACGCGGTTAGTCCAGCCGCCTCACAGCAGCGTCATGAGGGAGAGGGAATTCCAGACGCTGAAAACTCAATA
This sequence comes from Bacillus rossius redtenbacheri, assembly GCF_032445375.1. NCBI lineage: Eukaryota > Metazoa > Arthropoda > Insecta > Phasmatodea > Bacillidae > Bacillus > Bacillus rossius. The sequence continues at coordinate 9,778,782 of NC_086339.1, read as the reverse complement.
CATTTGCTGAAAGTTTATTCTAATTTATTATTTTAATAATTTATTAAATAATAATGTAATAATTTATTATGTAAATAAATTATACATACAGGAAATTAACCTCACTTATATAAGAAAATACACTTGCAAAAGTTTATAAACACAATTTTTTTTTATGTACCAGAATTCAAAATCAATCACGAAAGTATAAACATTAAAAGCACATATATAGTTTTTTTATTTCTACGTAGATTTTTTTTAACCCTGTGAAAATTTCGTTGCATGATGGGCGCGCAACGAAACAATCCTTTCTCCTCATTTTTCTTCGTAACGCGCCTGAAGAAGTGCGTATAACTATATATGCTGAAACGGCAGGCAGAATCCTAAGATTGCACTCTACACCTACACGGACTCTATGGGCTGGTCGGCCCGCCCCCTCGCGACCCCTGGCCCAGGGTGCGCGCGCACGCGAGTCGCCTCCCCCCCGGGGGACACCGCGGCGAGGTCGGAAACACTCACCCACACCCCCTCCCTGGCCCTGGTCAACGCCGGTCTCGTAATGGATTGCAGTTGTAATGAAACACGCGGCGTGTCCGCGCTTGTGCAGGCTGCTCGATTACCCTGATTGGAGCGCTGCGGGCGGCGCGCCACGTCCTACACTGGCTGTTCCCTAATGGCGCGCACGTCTTACACTGGCTGTTCCCTAATGGCGCGCACGTCTTACACTGGCTGTTCCCTAATGGCGCGCACGTCTTACACTGGCTGTTCCCTAATGGCGCGCACGTCTTACACTAGCTGTTCCCTAATGGCGCGCACGTCTTACACTGGCTGTTCCCTAATGGCGCGCACGTCTTACACTGGCTGTTCCCTAATGGCGCGCACGTCTTACACTGGCTGTTCCCTAATGGCGCGCACGTCTTACACTGGCTGTTCCCTAATGGCGCGCACGTCTTACACTGGCTGTTCCCTAATGGCGCGCACGTCTTACACTGGCTGTTCCCTAATGGCGCGCACGTCTTACACTGGCTGTTCCCTAATGGCGCGCACGTCTTACACTGGCTGTTCCCTAATGGCGCGCACGTCTTACACTGGCTGTTCCCTAATGGCGCGCACGTCTTACACTGGCTGTTCCCTAATGGCGCGCACGTCTTACACTAGCTGTTCCCTAATGGCGCGCACGTCTTACACTGGCTGTTCCCTAATGGCGCGCACGTCTTACACTGGCTGTTCCCTAATGGCGCGCACGTCTTACACTGGCTGTTCCCTAATGGCGCGCACGTCTTACACTAGCTGTTCCCTAATGGCGCGCACGTCTTACACTGGCTGTTCCCTAATGGCGCGCACGTCTTACACTAGCTGTTCCCTAATGGCGCGCACGTCTTACACTGGCTATTCCCTAATGGCGCGCACGTCTTACACTGGCTGTTCCCTAATGGCGCGCACGTCTTACACTGGCTGTTCCCTAATGGCGCGCACGTCTTACACTAGCTGTTCCCTAATGGCGCGCATGTCTTACACTGGCTGTTCCCTAATGGCGCGCACGTCTTACACTGGCTGTTCCCTAATGGCGCGCACATCTTACACTAGCCTGTTCGCGCCTGGCCGCTGCCCGGTGTGCACAGCTTCCGAACAAACCGCGCCATCTGAAAACTGCTCAACCAATCCGAGTGTGTGCTTGCTGAGGGCCGATAGGGTCGTAACTAGACGAGTTTCCACCCGGGGCAAGAATTCATTTTGGTGACCCCTCCCCCCTTTTTCTACCCCCTTTTTTTCCATCCCTCTTCTTTTCCCAAACCAACCAAACTAAACCTTCCCCGACAACACCTCATATCGCCACCACATATTAATTCCATTATTCCAAATGTTTTTGCATTCGTTTCATTTTTAATATATCGCAAGTTGGGTAGTACGCAAAAAAAAATACCAGTTTTTTTTTATTTGACTATACACATGTAGGTGTATCTTTCAGTACAAATAATTCAGTCATCTGCCTTCCAACATTTTTTGGTGTTCTAACACTACGATATTCAAGTAAATATCTATAGTGATAATTACTGTACCGGTTTAGCGGCGTCCTTTAGTTACGTCTCTGAGGGCCGATGAGCAGTTGTGTTCCCTTGTCCACCAAACGCAAAGTTAAGGCCGACAATCTACGCCCGCTAACCGAAAGGGCGAAAATCCACAAAAAAATATCTGACCAAGAAAAAATTTAAATCTCCCGAAAAATTTCTTTGTGGAGTAAACAAATATTAGGAGACGAAAGGGAAATAGTATCGGAATGAAAAAATAATAATAATAACTTTGTTCAAAATAAGGGCACGTTATATTTTAAATTAAAAAAAAAATGGAATCATCACCTGCAAGTTACCTCGGAAAAACTGAAATCGTTGCTCCCAGAAGCAGTTTTACTGTTAGTTGCAGCGCGTATACCAGCAAGTGCAGTAAACTACATCGATTTCAAAGTTGAATCAACGGATTGCGAATCTAGTAATTATTCTTCGGAAGACGATGCATGACTTCTAATCAACCGATTGGATGTTTTATCGTATTATATAATACATGTATTTATTTTGTACTTTTTCCATCAAAAGTGGTTCGTGTTGAATCCGCCATTTTGTTTTTATTTCAAACTTTGACTTCAGATTCGTAATTAGCTTCCTACGAAAAAAAAACGAGTAACTGACTTTCAAGCCACATTCATGACGTTTTTTTGGACTGTTGGCAAGCTTGTGACAGTGTCAACACCGTGCGGAGAACCAGTCTGGCCTCGGCGGCAAGGCGAGGGGCGAGGGGAGGGGTTTGGCGGCCGGCAACTGTCGCCACGGACCGGAAGTGCCGGCGGGCGGCAGCTGACGTCAGCCGAGCGGAACAGCCAATCCCCGAGCCAGCCTCGCGGACAGTGGTTGTGTCCGTGTGCTCCGACTGTACGCACCATGCCAACTGATCGCGCTCTGCTGTATAGGGTTGCACTTCGAATATAGCGTCTTACGTGTGCAGTGCATGTTGAGTTTTAATTTTTTCCCTCCGCAACTTTTATTCAAGGGAAAATTTTTAATATTTTGACTCGATACCTCCCTTTAATTTGTTGTTCTGTCGTAAATATAAATGTAAATGTTTATCCTTTTTTTTTTACTTTTTTGTCACTAAAACTTTTTTTAATCGTTCGAAACTATTTCAATCACCGACTGCTGCACCATTAAAAAATTAAAAAAAAAAACTACCTTCTACCGAAAGTACTGGGAATTCTCGGTTCCGCTGAAGACTTAGTACCGCAATTCCCAGTTCTGAAAATCGGTTGCTGTTCCGGATCGGGTCGTTACCACAACGCCGAAATACTACAACGCCGAACGTACAATAACGTCGAATGCCAAATTGACTACAACGCCGACAGCTAGAAAACTGCTGTGTACCACAACGCCGAATTACCACAACGCCGAAATACATTAACGCCTAAAAATGTCATTGCAGGACTGCCACAAAGGTTAGGTTAGGTAAGGTTAGCACACAAATTCATTCAGTTGTTTTTCATTTTGCTCCTGTGGCTCCCCCCCTCCTCCTCTAAGCAACATGTATTTCGGCGTTGTGGTACACAGCAGTTTTCTAGCTGTCGGCGTTGTAGTCAATTTGGCATTTCGGCGTTGTGGTGCGTCCCCTTCCGGATCTCCTGGCGCGCAGAGCAGACGCCATGTCCGCCTGGGGGAGGGGTGAGGGGTGGCCATGATGGGCGCTGAGCGGTCCACCAGTCACGTTAGCGTCGCGCGCCGCGTGAATAATAAATATCGCGTGCGCGCGGCAGTAGCCCAACTCTGGCCGAGCTGACAAGACCAGCAAGGCGGAGCCTGCAGCGAAGGAAAACCAACTAACAACAATACACACCCAGCTCTGCAAACTGGTACACTGTCATTTCATTTCAGCGGAACTCAAATATAATCATTAGGCGCAGGCTTTTTTCGCGAAAAGATCTGAACATTTATTAGACTGCAACAAAGTATACCCGCACCTACGGTTTCTTCCTTGTGATTGGCGGCCCTCTAGCGAGAGAAGTCGTTGCCTTATTTGACCGGGGGCCACTCAGGACGCGTTTTATTCCGCGATGAATCACTGTGATTGGTGTTGTAACAATCGATATTTACCTGGGAGAAACTCACCCAATCACGAAACACAGACGATGCTATAGTGTTTTAACTTTCATCTAATCTTGAAATCTTTTCGCGAAATCTGCATGCCTCTAATAATCATTTATTTGTACGTGTGTACATTTACATGACAGCAACTGTACCACATAAAAAAAAGTTTACAGTAATAGGTACTGTGTTAGGATTCTTGCCCGGCATTTATACTTTATTATGATTTAACCTCCAATTGTTCAAGTTATTTGTCAATTGTTCCCTAAATGACTTTCCAGTATTAACTGGGAACATTAACTAAGCATAGGGAAGCAAAATAATGTAAAATCTTTGAATATTCGATTACCTATTCCATGGCTTGAAAATTGTATGCTTGTACGAAACGTCAATTAAAATTTAAAATTATGCGCCAATTTTCTAAAGCGCGACAACAAATATTCGTAAGTCCCTATCGTTATCAAGAAAGGTATTTAAAAAATAATTATAGCAATGTGTTGTTGCACATATTACGATGATTTTATAGTAGTATTACAAAATATTTCGTGGAAACTGGTTTCCAAAGTAATCTTTTCTAAAAGTACCCTAAATAATTATGTGTACCGAGTGCATTTAATTGACTAGAAAACGTTTTGAAGTCCCTGACACATTTTTTAATATAATTTTAATTATTTATTCTGCCTTTTATATGTAGGTACACTAGCTATCTTAGTCAAATATATATTATATGTATAGTTAGGGACTAGCATTTTTCACGAAAAAAAAAAAAATCAGACATTTCATTAGACTGCGGTTTCTTCCTTCTGATTGGCGGCCGTCTGCAAGAGAAGACAATCAGGACGCGTTTACTTCCGCACTGGATGGCAGTTATTCAGGTTCCGACAGTAGAACATGTTCCCAATATAAACTCAACCAATCACGAGACACAGATGATGCCACGGCTTTTTTTTTTCGTGAGAAAAAAAAATACGTGCCACCTGCAGGCTACGTATCATAACGACTAGAGACATGACAAATTCGCGTAATTTTTTTTTGGAGCCAGTCTATAATTAGTGACTTTGTTCGTTATCAGACCGGTGTCTAGAGACCTGAAAAATTCGCGGGTTCATTTCGTGTTATGCTAAAATTCAAATAATTATACCTTAGTGCTGCTTCTGTCATTGGTTCACTGTTAATCTGGAGGACTGAGGGCCAATTACAGACCCTCACTCATAGAAGTGTCGAATCACAGGTCACCCAGTCGAGACGACTCACAAGTCAGTAGCCAATGAACAGTTGGCATTTGCCCGAGTGTGTAGAGGATATTGGAGTCTATCCTGGAGGTCATTGAACCCGCGAATTTTTCCGGTCTCTACCGGTGTCGCTTGTCCTTTGGCTGCTGTTGCTTCCACGCGATTAATCCTGGTTAAGCGTGATTTAAACGCGTCTCTAGCGAAGCCTTGTTGGACCCCTTTCAGACGAGGTGACTAGTTGACTCCGCTGGTTGGGCGGACGGGTGTCGAAGAGTGCAGTGACTTAGTGAGTGACTGGGAACCGCCCGAAGCCCTTCACACGCAGTCAATTGGTAGAGACCGGAAAAAATTCACGGATTCATTTCGCGATACGCTAGAATTAAAATACATATACCTTTAAGCTGCTTTTGTTATTGGTTCACTGTTCATCCGGACGACTCTGGGCCGATGGGAAACACTCAATTAAAGAAGTATCGTATCACAAGTAAACTAGTTAAGACGACTCACAAGTCAGCAGCTAATGAACAGGCGTTATTTTCCCGAGTATACTGAGGACTGTGTAGTCTATCCTGAAGGTCATCGAAAACGCGAATTTTTCCAGTCCCTATCTTTTGGCCCGCGCTGGCCGGCGGCCAATAGGCACATGTGCCGCTCTTGCTCTCATCCCCACCAGTAGACTCGACACAAGATACTGCTTGATCAAGCAACACTGTGACACAGTGTATTGTCATCACAGCTACTGCGGGCTTGTGGTCCGTGTGCCAGAGCCGAGCATCGAACCAAGGGCTCTTGAAGAGTCCCAGGCCGCGGATTGCCGCCCGCTCTTTGTCGTGGAATACGAGTTTACGTACGGATGTGCGTGAAAAAGGATGATTACTGGGTTACTTCCAAAGGTGTTGTTGAAATTTGTTTCTTCGGCTGGATCGCGGGAGGGACTCGAACCCACGTGCTGCCGAGGGCAATACGACGGATAAAGATAGAAGACACTCAAGACACTACTCAGTTCAGTTCACCGAGGGGTGATCCACCTGTCGTTTTCAACGTGGAGCAGTCCTAAAAGTCCCGCGGTATGAGATGTGAGGCGTGAGGAACACAGCGATAAAATCATAAGGAGTGAAGCTCGGAAGGAAGTGACACGAAAATGCTATGCCGATTGTATCAGCACGGAGCCTGCCAAACAAGATGCAATCGGGTAAGAACATTTCGTCCAAATCATTAGAAATATATTTGAGTAATTTTTTTAACTAATAAATTCACCTGGATCGTGCTGATATCCCGTCGGGAAGAGAAGTTGATTCCATCACGAGTTAGCCTCGTGTGAAACCACCCCCAAAAAAGAGTTTTCACAGCAGTCAACTAGTTGAGAGTCAACCAGGCAAAACTTGGTGGTTTGAATCAAACCAAACTAGCCTCGTCTGAAAGTGGGCCTAGCTCATACCTAGTCCTCCGAGGCGTGTCAGATGACACGCGATGCAATGATCGCAATTCATAAACGCTAACGCTCATTCTGCACGCTCCTGATGTGTATGACGTGGGATCTCGCGGCAGAGTCTGATGTTTTCAAACTTGGAAATTAGTTGGGTTTCAGGATCCGCGGTGGGGAGAAGCAGCCAGGTTCAATTTCCCGACGGGATGTCATTGGAACAGGGATTATTTTTCCCCATTCCCTACTGATTGTTAGGGGCAGGCATTTTTCGCGAAAAGATTTTGAGACTAGATGAAAGTTAAAACACTATAGCATCGTCTGTGTTTCGTGATTGGGAGAGTTTCGCCCAGGTACACATCGATTGTAACAACACCAATCACAATAATTCATCGCGGAAGTAAACGCGTCCTGAGTGGCCCCGGTCAAATAAGGCAACGACTTCTCTCGCTAGACGGCCGCCAATCACAAGGAAGAAACCACAGGTGCGGGTATACTTTGTTGCAGTCTAATAAGTGTTCACATCTTTTCGCGAAAAATGCCTGCCCCTACTGATTGTTTGGCGGGTTTAATAACCTTGCCCAGTGTGATTGGTGCACACGCTTGGCTATTTGTAGATACTACCTGCAAACTTGGCGTTATTTCGAGAGAGGCAACAATGCATACCAACATTAATATTATTAAGTTCTCATTGGACGATAGCTAGAAGCATGTATTTTTCGCGAAAAAAATCTAAGCGCTCGTTGAACCGCAATAAAGTATGTCCGCGCTAACAGTTATTTTTCGTTGTAATCGGTAGGGACTGGGAAAATTCCCTGATTAAGCTACCTCAATGATGGACTCCCCATCTGAAAAAGGGACGCGGTTATCTGGTACCTGAGCGGGTTCTGCAAGAGTGTCCAGTTGAAGTGGAGGCGACTGTCCGAGGCGGGGGTGCAGTTTTCCCGGGGACGCGAGCGTACGGCAATGTTGGCAGCCTTGGCGGCTTCGGGCCGCTAATGCGCGCCGGCTGCTTAAACATATTTATGGGACATCCCCTAGTTATTACGTCCCTCGCCGGGAGAGGGCGGACATGGGGGGAAGAGAGAGAGAGAGGCACCGCGTAAAATGCAGGATGAATCAGAAAACTTCCGGAATGTTCATTAGCGTCGCACGCAACGTTTCCTGCCGGCTGAAAGCCCGGTCAACCAGGCGCACGGGAGGAGGATCAGCGGGGCAAGGAAAAGGAAGGGGGAGGGGGGTTGGCCGAGGTATTGATCAAACCGCGTGTGTCTCTGGGGCCGCAGAACCGCAACCAGTACAGAGCCGCAGCTGCCGTCTCTCGCTAGAACTGCAGTGAAGACAACGCCCTTACACCTGGCAGCCGTCCATCACTCGGCGTACCGAATTTCGCGGGAGTGATTTCGAGAATGGAACGGAAGTCACACTGGAACGGAAACGTGTAACTACGGTGCTGCCATCTGTGGTAGGATGGCACTAACCAAAAATTCACAAAAGTTGGAGGGAAATTTTTTTAATCAGTTACTAGCAAATCCATTAGAAGTGTGTGGAATTTTGGGTTATGTTAGTGACATTTAAATTACTCAGCTGCACTTTTCAGAACAAGGTGTGAACTAAAAATACTATTTATGATTTTTTTTTCAGAAGAGCGCCTGCTCTAGGAAATAACCAACTTTTATTTTTTTAAATATATCACTCTATTATAAAAATATGGGGTTGCCTGCATCCTTCAGTTACATGAGTCGAATATTTAAAATCAAGTCAATTTTGTTGAACAAGAATGTTAAGAGTTTCTGAAAATTGTGAAGCATGAATATAATTTTTTCAGAACTTTGGAGTAGCATAAAAAATACACAATAGAATTATTTTATGTACAAGAAAATAATTTCCAGTAATTAGGGAAAAACCATGCCCAAGTCACACATTAAAACGAACACAAATTAGAATAAATACTTTGTGCCTGATACATATCTAGGCTTTACATTTGATGATTATATGAAAAAGTGGTTTTATTGTAGTAACATTTGTAAACAAATGAACAAGAGTAGTGTAAAATATGGGAGTCTGAAACAGGCTTCAGACTGTGGATTATGGATGGGATTCAATAACTGGCTGCCATCTTGATTTTCAGTGACCTTTGACCTTTAAAATTATTTTTTTTATCCACAAGACTCCAAATTCCTCAAAACTGCATAAATTTACCTTTTTCGAAGGAAAATTGCTTGTTTTATGTAAATTTCCCCCTTTCCCCTCAAAAAATCAGAAAGGGGCCTAGGTCAATCCTCGGGGAAACGAAAGGAAAAATGTTTTGTCAAAAATAAATTGTATTATTTGAGGAATTTTGAGACATTTAGGTACAAATATGGAGTCTGAAGTTTAGAGTTCACATAAATCCAAGATGGCAGAGGGGAGGGTCGTTGACCCCATCCACAATCCACAGTTTGAAGCTTTTCCCAGACTCCACTGCATTACAGTTGTAATATGACATTTTTTACAAAACTGGATTTGACACTTACGTTGGAAAATGTGGCCGATGACGGCCACGTGGGCAGAAGGCAAGGACCAGCAGATACATCATCAGTAGAGACCTGGAAAATTCGCGGATTCATTGACCTCTAGGATAGATTCCACAGTCCTTTAAATACTCGCGGAAATGACACCTGTTCATTGGCTACTGACGCGTGAGACGTCTCAACTAGGCTGTCCGTAATTCGGTACTTTCTTGGTTTAGTGTTTCCCATCGGCTCACGGTTCCCCGTACAAAATGTGGGCCAATCGCAGAAGCGGTACGAAGGTATAGTTGTTTTGATGCTAGCCTATCGCGAAATGAATCCGCGAATTTTGCATGTCTCTAATCATCAGTGTAGCACTCATGGGCGTCGCAACTGGGGGGGGGGGGGGACGGGGGGGACACGTCCCCCCCAATAATAAAAGTCTTCAATTTCGTCCCCTCCAATAATATATTTAGTTTCGTAGTTATATTAAAAATATGATTTCTGTGATATAACCCATATGTTGCGCATGGTGCATTTAGTCCAATCGTGGTAATGTGAGCACTTTTTAATTCGATCTTTGTGTAAAATAAAAATCAGGTCCGATACCGAATACAAATATATTAACTGTTTTTTTACAAATTTGTTCTCTGAAAATATTTTTATAAAAAATAAAATATATTGCAACCAACTATAATTAGAATATATAGGAAAGAAAAATGCCTAAAAACCACCTTTTTGCACCTTCAAACCCCAAATCTTTTTTTCAGGGGATGGATATTCCTCAACACTAAATCAATTGAAGTCCCTCCCAAAAAAATATATCCTTGCGACGCCCATGGTAGCACTGCCCGTGGTGCAGGCAGTGAGCGCGGCGCGCGCGACGCTGTTGCAGTCGGACATCGTGCACCAGTCGGTGTACGAGCTGGTGCACTCGGAGGACCGCGAGGAGCTGCAGAGGCAGCTCATGTGGAACTCGTTCCTGCCGCCCGAGTCGGCCAACATGAGCCTGCAGGACGTGCTGCAGGCCGACAACACCCACCTGCTGGAGCGCAGCTTCACCGTGCGCTTCCGCTGCCTGCTGGACAACACCTCGGGCTTCCTGGTGAGTGGGCCTTTCACTCAGTGACTTCTGAGCAAACTCTTGGTGAGTCTCCGCTGCCTGCTGGACAACACCTCGGGCTTCCTGGTGAGTGGGCCTTTCACTCAGTGACTTCTGAGCAAACTCTTGGTGAGTCTCCGCTGCCTGCTGGACAACACCTCGGGCTTCCTGGTGAGTGGGCCTTTCACTCAGTGACTTCTGAGCAAACTCTTGGTGAGTCTCCGCTGCCTGCTGGACAACACCTCGGGCTTCCTGGTGATTGGGCCTTTCACTCAGTGACTTCTGAGCAAACTCTTGGTAAGTCTCCGCTGCCTGCTGGACAACACCTCGGGCTTCCTGGTGAGTGGGCCTTTCACTCAGTGACTTCTGAGCAAACTCTTGGTGTGTCTCCACTGCCTGCTGGACAACACCTCGGGCTTCCTGGTGAGTGGGCCTTTCACTGTGTGAGTTCTCAGCAAACTCTCGGTGAGTCTCCGTTGAACACTGGACAACACCTCGGGCTTCCTGGTGAGTGGGCCTGTCTTTCACCGAGTGAGTTCTGAGCAAACTCTTGGTGAGTCTCCGTTGAATACTGGACAACACCTCGGGCTTCCTGGTGAGTGGGCCTTTCACTAAGCAACTCATAAAACCTCAAGGTAAATGTTGTTCCTTTCTCTGAACACTGGACAACACCTCGGGCTTCCTGGTGAGTGGGACTGTCTTCCATCGAGTGACTCATACAACTTTTTGGTAAGTCTTGTACTTTCCGCTGCCTGCTGGACAACACCTCGGGCTTCCTGGTGAGTGGGCCTTTCACTGTGTGAGTTCTGAGCAAACTCTTGGTAAGTCTCCATTGAATACTGGACAACACCTCGGGCTTCCTGGTGAGTGGGCTTTTCACTAAGCAACTCATAAAACCTCAAGGTAAATGTTGTTCCTTTCTCTGAACACTGGACAACACCTCGGGCTTCCTGGTGAGTGGGCCTGTCTTTCACTGAGTGACTCATAAAACGTCTTGGTAAGTCTTTTACTTTCTGCTGCCTGCTGGACAACACTTTGGGCTTCCTGGTGAGTGGGCCTGTCTTTCACTGAGTGCTGAGCAACTCGTGTAACTTCAAGGTAAGTCTTGTACTTTCCACTGAATACTAGACAACACTTCGGGTATCCTGGTAAGTGGGCCTGTAATCCAGTGAGTTCTGAGCAACTCGTGCAACGTCTAAGTAAATGTTGTTCCTTCCTCAGAACACTGAACAACACCTCGGGCTTCCTGGAGTGCCTGCCTTAAAACTTATTCTGAGCAAATACTACAACTTAATTCAGTGAATTTTGAGCAACTCCTTCGAATTTTTAGTTAGTTTTGTACGGTCCATCTTAATTATTATGATCTTGTTCAACTTCATAAATATAGTTATATTAAACAGAATCTTGTGAAACAATTTATTTTCCTGTGGTTGTGTAATTTGGTTTCTTGCTGAGCCACTTCTGAAAGATTTATAACAATTATGGCCGAGTATTTTTTTTCGTGAAAATATTTTCAGTTCTGCTTTGGGTTAAAACTTTGTGGCATTTGCCCGTGTTTCGCGGTCGGCTGGGTTTATTCCATGTGCATGTTTACTGTCAGCACCCATCCCCAGTGATGGATTTACAAATTTTCAAGTTATAGGCTTTAAAGATTTTGCCGCCCTTGCCTCTACAATTTTCATGTTTTAGATTATATTTACAATCCAACAATTTCATTGAAATTGCACGTATAAAATTTTTTGGGTATATTTTTTAACTAATCAAAGCTTAATCACGTACGATTAATAAGGCGGGGTAATGCATGCTACTTACACAATAATGTACATTTAATAAACGTGAATAAATAATCTTTATTGCGCTTAAAAACAGTTAAAAATAATCAACTCAGTCAAGTTATAAAAGTTCGTTACAATTCCTTTTTGCGCGATTTTTTGTTGGAAAAATCATCGATGATATCATAGTAAGTAATCTTGTTCATTACATACAAACCATCCAGTTCGCAAACTCCAACCAGTAGTAGGACTGGCATGTATGGGTTGATAGTGGGAAGAGAGAAATACATTTTCTATAATTTCGCTCTTTTCACTCATTCAAAGTGTGGGCAGAGGGCGCAGAGGACGATTACTGGTTGGGGGGCGGCGAAGTAGTTGTTTTACTCTAGAACATGGAAGTTTGCTACGCGGATTCACGGAACGTACAATGACAAGGGAGAGGGGAAAGTCATCGGCAAAATTTGTTGCAGACTTCTATCTGTAAAACATCAGAAAACAGGAAACCGTCATGCAAAAATATTTTTGATTTCTGTGAGGAAGCAAAAAAAAAAAAATCGGTCCCCAAATTTGCCGCCCCAAAATTCTGCCGCTCTAGGCTCAAGCCTGCTCAGCCTGCTGGTAAATCCACCACTGCCCATCCCTTATTGCAGTCTAATGAGTGTAAATATACATTCCGCCTGTTAATAAGGTTCAGATACCTGTTATGTTTGACCAGAGGCGTAGCCAGGGGGGGGTTTTAGGGGTTCAAACCCCCCCCCCCTTAGCACCAAATATTTAATTAATTTATTATTCATCACTCAAACAAATTTCCTATTAAAATTAATAATTTTTTTATTATTACAATATTTAAATTTAAGTACCAAAAACTGCTAAAATAGCACTATTTTACACCTTAAAATCCAAAATTTTCCCGGGGGAGGCCCCCCGGACCCCCCGCTTTAATACGGCGGGGGGGGGGGGGGGGGGTTATGCTTAACACCCCCCATACACAAATTCTGGCTACGCCACTGTGTTTGACGCGGGCTAGATTGTTGTTCTCGCCGGCTGGCATGACGGACGCTGGCGAGTGTTATATAGTTCCCGACGCGGTGTCGGCGCGAATGCGACGGTGCTGCTCTCTCTCGCGTGGGCGCGGGAACTTCTCCCCGCCGCGGGGCGGGTTTCCGCGCGTGTTCTCGCGCCCCAGTGTGATGGAGCGAAGCTCGCGGAAAGTCCATTACAGCTCGTCCATCTTCATCAGCGTCGCGCGGGCCGTCTGCGGCGCAGAGCGGCCTAACTCCCGGCGGCAGAGAGTTGTGCGCGCGTTGGGCTATGCTAGGTACAGTTCTGATCTCGAAAGTTACGGGAGATTGAAAAATTTTGATCCACCTACAATACCATTCAGAGCGCTTGTTATTTGTTTTCATTTCAACGGAACTTGAATGCTTTTGTTGTTAAGATATTATTCAAATTGCTCAAAAACAGCTTAAAGTTGATCTTACGGCTTATAAGTAAACAGCATGCATGCGCATCATTATAAAATAGGTCAATTGTATTGAAAATTACACAATTTTATAAATTGTTTTTATTATAATCACAACTTTACAAACATGTCTAATCATCATTTTCATAGTAAAAACAGTTAAGATAAATTAAACTATACTCTGAAGATGGTTCAGTCGAGTCATCCCCAACTTTCCTTAACCACAAAGAAAGATAATGTCTCCTTGAAACCGCTGGCACTTCTGCTATTGTGATTTCTGCCTCATTTAGTCTTTTATTTTTCTTCCAGTACTCTAAAAGTGAGTCATATAAAATGACTTCCACGATTCCCCTGGGATATATTTCCCATTCCCTTGGTAAGAAACACCCGAACTTGCAACTCATGATTTAAATACACTGAAAAGGCTCGTGAAACGCAACTGTGATACCTGACCAACTCTGCCAGAATGTTTCAGTTTCGAAGTAAACATAGGTTTTATCCTTCAAAGTTTATTAACTTTCAGTCGTAGCTTTGTTTATTTTTACGAATGTCACCGTGCGTTGTGAAAGTGCTGTCATTATTGGACAATATTAGCTGTTGAATTAAAAGGGTGCGCAGTTAGTGATCAATAAATATATTTAGAGTGGATTGTTTGTTCATGTATGTCAAAATGATAAAGCTTTTTAAATAATGAATAAAAATCCTGAACAAAAAAAACTATTATATAGCAGAAATCTATAATCAAAGTTTTTTTTCCCTGCCTAAAGCAAATAAGCTTGATTGATGTGATTACAAAGATATATATCAACGGTACTTCGGTAAAACCACGTATCTCTTATGTATTCTAAATAAGAGATATGGGGTTTTACTAAAGTACCGTCGATATCTTCAACCTAATCTCAAACACTATAGTTAAAAAAAAAACCGCAGCTATAGAAAAAAATATCCCGACGTACGTTGTATTGTCAATCACACTTGTTTTTCAGCCACTAACACAACAGTGCATGCTATGATGTTTGCTTTGAGATTTTATAATTTATATGAAAAAAATGTGCCGCTCGCACCACCTGTTTAAATAACCGGTGGCTTTTGTTTACACAACTGGGACGTAATTAGCAATGTAAAGTAGTGCTTTACACAAAGGCTGAATTTTTAATCGTTAATTGTCGCTATCGACATAAATCATTTGTAACCATATGTGAACCCATTTAGATAAGAACATTTTGTTTTTGATTACATTTTACGAAAGATAGGGGAATGCTTACGTACAATATTTGATTCTTTTGTTAACCCTAACAATACTCTATTATTCTTCTTCACCACTTGAATAGTACTTACTATTGTTATTGGTGAAATGATGTTATATCAGAGTCAAAATGAACGCAGGTTTATTGGGTATTATTCTATTTATTGACGTAAGAATATTAGTGTTTCTGATAACGAGACCTACTTAACAAAATAATGAGCTTTCATTAACTACCTACCGATACCAATATCCGAGGTCACTTGATCTTATTTTATCGCCTTCTAAACTAATGTTAATTGGATTCTTCATGTTCGTACTAGAAATGGTTCTCTTATGTAAGCTTCTAGCTTCGCTGCATTAAGAGTTTTTGAAAGAAGTTCAGTTCAACTATTCTAGATGACATTAGATTTGCGCCTTTCGTAAGTACTTATATCCTGCTTCAACATACAACAATTCGATCCTTTCTCTTATATGCTTTATGGGAGCAGCAGACGGAAGTGTTTGAAGCAAGGTTACCTAGAGGTGAATGAGGCCTTTAATCAATGTTTATAGCTGTTCTCGTGCAGCTGTTGTAAAATAGCCAACGATCGGCTTGGTATCTGGCCTCATGTCACTATCTAATTCTAGTGCAATTACGTATTATTTCGAGAAGCTGGCAGCGAATTGACAGTCATGATAATAAATTCGAGTGTTTATGAACATACCTGACGAAAAAGAAATAGTAGTAAATATAATAGTTTAATCCAAAAATAACACGAATAATCATTTACCCTTTATTATATTGAAATTCAATGGCATCGTCTGTAAATCTTAAAAACTAATCTAATATTTAAAACTTATACATTCTAAAAACATGCATTTGACAATACACGGTATAAAATTTTTGATATCTTTGGTTAATTAGCTGCAAATCATCTTATTATCAATCTTAGTCTTATCATATAATCTTACTCCACCAAACTCTTAATCTAAGCATTAATTTCTTAGCTTATGACTATAAAATGTCATAAAAAATCCTATAAGATCACTGTTTTACATTGCGCATACCTACACAATGGAATATTTACGCTTCACTAGCTCTGCTCCATTAGCAGATACCATGACGTCTGTAAGCCTATGAACCTTGGAGGCCTTCAGTCCAGCAATTGGTGAACAGTTAACCGTGTTCCGTGAAGTTTTCCGTTGCGCTCCGTTTTCTTGCAACAGGGTCATCATTTTGGCATCATTACGCTTGTAAGCGAGATCGTACGGGGTCTGCTGAGCGTAATTGAGAGCTTCTATATTCACTTGAGGGTGCTGGCACATCCATTCAGCCAACTTGTAGTTCTTCGTTCTGACAGTAATATGCAGAGGCGTATCACCAAGTATATTTTCCTTCGCATTAATATCTGCACCCCATTCTATCAAACGCTTGAGTTTTCTATCGGGATCAATTTTGTCTTCACTTGCAACAATATGGACGCATTGTTGTCCTCGGGGATTGTATTCCTTTACTAAGTATCTGTTTTCATCAATGATGGCGTTTTTGTTATGCAACAAGTCAATTGCTCCTCCATTACGGCACAAATAGTGAAGAACATTTTCACCCTCGCGGCTGTATTCGCCAGGAAAGATACAGTTTTGTGATAGCCACATATCTGAACACAAATTTCACTCGAGTAGATTTTTTTGGCGCGTCCAACGACTGTGGAATTACAAGTTATGACATCAACTGATCGACGATTCATTCGTTGGGCTTATAAATACTCCCACAAATATTTTCATAAAAACTAGTATCTTTGACTAAAGGTCAAGGTTATCGTTAGGTACTTTCGCGAACAATTTGTTATTGTAGGCAAAAAGGCGTGTCGATATTGTAAATGCATACGTACTATGCTATTTTACTAGTTATCTAGAATAGGTTGCAAATCATAATTACGTCAAACATAATCTACGGCTAGGTAATGCTAACACTAGATTCGTCATCTGACGTTTCACTGGTTACAGGGTCATCACAGGCGGCACGGTTGGTCCTTAGAAGATCCATCATCTTCTGATCATGGGCATAGTATGCCAGGTGATACGGAGTCTGAAGCATATAGTTGATGGCTCCACCAATGGCACTAGACTCTCGACATAACCACTCAGCTAATTCATAGTTTTTTTTCATAACAGCGATATGAAGAAGAGAATTGCCAGTTTTCTGTTCTCGTGCGTTAATGTCAGCACCCATCTTAACAAGATGTGAAATTTTCTTAGCGGCATCTTCTTTAATGAAAAGCCACTCCTCCATAAGATCATAAATACTGCCTATGTGACAATGCGATTGTAAGTAGTTACTGCTTTCTTCCTTTGTTTTCACGCACGTCATTAGAGAATGAGAAATACAGTGTCCCATTGTAATTCGATTTCGCGTATCGAGCACTGCTGTCTATGGACAACCGGCAGTACATGAAAACCGATAGTAACTAACTGACTATCGCCCCCGTTTATTGCTATTGGTATCTTTACAAATTCCATACATCTAAATCTCTCAATAGCTTGATTTATTTTTCATATTCATAGATTTGTAGACCTGCTAAGATCTTGCGTGTTATTGAAATGTACACGTCATGCAATAACGATAAGTATCCTAAGTCATTCCTGGACTGACTAATTGCCTACTAGCCAAATTATCGCGACAAAATTCTGTTACCTTGGCAGCAAAAGAAATCTCCGGTGTACAATAGTCCTAAGTTCTCTAGATAAACAAACATTACATAAACGTTACATAAGACATAATCCGCTATCGTCTTATTTATCTACAAACTCATAAAAGCCCTTATTGTGCCAAGGCCGCGAGATCATGCCGAGTTGTTACGTAAAATATTCCATCGGCAGTCACAAGAATATTTATAACTTTGTTTGCGCGCGATAACATGAAAGGTGTTGAGATAGGTCGAATAATTGGCACTTGTTTTGCTAAATCGATGAATTCTATTCTCATTCAACACGTGACAGAGTAAATAATGGTTTATGACAACGAGTTTTACAAATATTTATTTAATTCCCACGTGCTTTTCAATTTCTCGGATGCGTCAGTAACAAGGATAAACATCGTTAGCTACGCAGTATTTTTGTTCAGGCCGTTACTCTCTTGGCCTTGAGTATGGTCAGGGTTACAGAGCACGGTGTTATTATTTGTTCAACGACCGTTGTATCCTATAAGTAAGGAGTTTGTTTATTCCGTTGTTTGCTGTTCTTACTTCACAAATCAATGCAATAAGTCTAAATAATATCGTACTTTGATGCGAGCAAATGTGTGTTTAGTCTAGTCTATAATTGACGTTTATGATTTCAATTGAGCTCGTTTACGCTAATTCCATTGCATCACGGAGCAATTTATGTAGGTATATAAACGTGTACTAGTTTCTTTTTGCAGTAGCGTTTATTCGCGCGATTAGTTAATTATCACATGCGTCAACACACGTTTCGGTACATTATTTTTTACGACATGTTATTAATTTTTTATGAGAAAGAGTCAATTTGTATGTAAATATGTAAGTATTTTGTTACATCGTAGGTCAAGCTAATATCTTTATTAGTGTTGTAACAAAGCATTAATTTGATAAGACAATGAAAAACATCCTATTTAAACTTATCAGTACAAGAAATTTGGTTTGTTTGTTTTTTTTTCCTTATTATTATTGCTTAATACGCTTTAATTATTCATGAAGACTGCGGATCACCATAATCCTAATTTTAGGTATGCAGTTTAGGCATGATATGTTTTTAACACTTAATTTGAAAAGATAAAGAAACATATCAATCACTGAAGTTGCGATTGTAAACAGTGTCAGGTAGGCGTGAAAATTCCTGTCACGTTCTGGCAATGTGATCTAATAATATCTGTGCGTGAATTTGTTCGCGGGAGGGTATAAAGAGCCAGCATTTTGACTGTAACGCTCATACATCCGGGTACCGTCACAAAGCCTAGTCAAGTATTCAAAATGTTCGATCAGTACACGATTGTTATGCACAAAAAATTAGAACTTGTTTATATGGTTCCAAATCAGTGGCCTGCACGCGCGGAACCGCTTCTAATGAATCTAGTGGAGAAGATAATTGAGAAGTTTGATTTTTCAAGTCCTATCGTGCGGATTAATGATATTTCTACGCGATTAATTCGTTATAGCCCCCCGGCTGGAGTTTATTATGTTTTTGAAAGAATCGCGAAAAAGTGAGTACTTTTGCAAACCATTCAAGCTTGAAACTGACGTAAATCAGTGTTAATAAATTGTTTGCTTGCTTTTGATTTCAGAGAAATTATTGGTGCTTATGCTTATGATATCGTAGTGCCAGAAGATGGAAAAGCTATACTGTTCGAAATTACCAGCGGAAGTACTTTAAGTCCTGCTACATGGTCTCCTCCTCCTCTTCAACGCACTTCAACACATGTCGATCAAATATACCGTTATCTCTCTTTCCCAAAGTTGCGGTGAGTCTTTATCTCCCAGTATTTGGTTCTGATAGTATTTGGCTATATTTAATGGGTTCAAAAATAATTTTCATTTGCAGGAGGAGAATCTCATCAATTAAAAATAGCAACAAGGATACTGCGAATCAGTGTCGTTTGTGGCGTAAGCGGTACGTTAATTATTGTCACATGGTTAGAGCGATGCTATAAATGTGTTATGTGTTAGTAATGATAACATTCTTTTACAGAGTGTATCAAGAGCGCAAACATAATTGCTGGGATAAAATGCGATACAAACGCGCATCTAGGTAGCTGTGGAGCGTAAAACAATGTGAGTTTATAACGTGACTCCGATAAGAATGTCCTATAAATGCTAAAGGTGCTTAAGCTAGTCTGTTGCTTACATACCTTAAAATTGTATTTTTTTTAAGTTATCTTTTTGGTTACAGGTACCGGTTACGCTATGATGTCATACTATTAGTTTGGTCGTTGCCGTGACCTTCACTTTCAATTTTGTATCATGAATTTAATTCGTCTGCCATATAAAGACTATGATGTACGTTGTATCCAAATCAATTGGCAGTAGCTTTCAATTACGCGTTGAGGACATAATAGGCTACACGGCACCTAAATGGCCAATTATGGCATAGGCAAGTTTTCGATAATTCTGCGGTGTCGCAAAACAACAAATGGAGGTTAATTACCGTCCTGAGTGAAGGGCGTTACATTTTCGATGACCTTTTGTATGACAATACAGCTCATTAGCAAATTAAAAAAAAAAAACCGTGCCAGATTTGATTTTTTGGTGCCGCGTAGTACGGAATATTTCATGCTTTATAATGTTTAGCGTATGATGTTTATCATAAGTTATCACGTATCTTAAACGTTAGCAAGTAAATAAATAAACATTGAATGTTACTCGTTGTTACTTTTTATTTTATGATGTGAAAGACCCTAGAATTTCGAAGCAAGCAATCATTAGTCAACGAAGAGTCATCACACGCACCATGTTGTAAATGTGTATGACTAGTACAATACGTGTTCTGAAGATAGCTACGTTTTTAGAGATATTCTTGCTTTTAATCAGTCATTGAAAACAAGCTCTTCAAAATGAATATCATCGAATTCTCAAATGAAACAGCAGTGCATTATAAACATTAAATTTTTATTTACACAATTCTTATAAGATACCAGATCTTTCATGAGTAGTTACAAACAAATCTTTGTATTTGTGTACTCTCTTGCATCAAATCCTTTAAATTAAGTTTGACTTGTTAATACAACCGTATGATGTGAACAAATTATACCTTTATGTATACGTCACAAATTGATTACAAAGCTGAGGAAAAACGCTTATCTCTAAACACCTATGACAAAAATACTGAAAACATTAATAGCGATGATGATAATGATCATCACATATTAATGAAGTACATTATTGGTGATGATGATGACCATGAGGATGACGATGACTACAACTATGACAATGACGATGATGATGACGATGACGATGATGATTAGTATATTGATGAAATACAATGATGGTAATGATGATGAAGCGACAATATTCAAGATGATATGTACGACAAATATTAGATTAAAAATGATGTTCACATTATTAGCGAATCTTACTTATCACATTCTTGCTATCACATAAAATTTATCAATACGTATCACTCTCCACATCACACTCATCACAAGTAGAGCAAGGTCCGTCGTCAGAAAGTAATTGTTCTGAGTCACATTCTGAACAGGTGGAGTCGTCATCCTGAATTACGGAAGTTGAGATCAGCGGTATCTTCAGCAGAGCATAAAAATTGATGTCAGGTTCTTTATTAAAGTCATTTGATTTTTTGAACCATACATAATCGTTAAACTCTAATGACTCTGCTTTCACGCCGTTGTAGACACCAAATGCACTTGTTGATCGTGGGATCTTTTGAATTGTGATAAGATAAAGTAACTCCGTTCTCAGGGTTGCCTCCGGCAATACCTGCCATTCTTGGGGAACAATGATTTTAAGAATCATTGAGGTTTTTTGTCCTGAAATTATGACATACATTAGGACACAATAATAAAGTAGTTTACGCTGTAAAACTTGAAAACATAAGATAAAAAGTTGAAGCATGCATACTCACTTGAGTTTTCAGGCAGAAGCAATCTGCGATTCAAATACATTGGTCGGAAATAGAACGATCGATATGTATTGTAGTTACGTCATGTAGCCACGTCCGTGAACCGTGGCGGCGTGCCGTCTAATACGAAAACAGTAGGGAAATGAGATGTAGCATTGTTGTTTGTCTTTCACAAAAATTTTCGTTTTTTAAGCCTTGCTTATAAGATAAGAGTAATGCATTTACAGATATGTTTACTTACAGGTGCTCAACAACATATCTAAAAATAATCAGACAAGCAACTGATATTGTCTATTTACTTCATAACAATGCATGAAACATGTATGGAAAAGATATAGATAGTTCCGAAGCTTATGAAACATAGGTATGCTTGACGTCACCTCTAACGCCTTAACGCTCGTTAAAGATGCTGCTTTATGTGATCCCTACTGTACGTATTGAGGGTTTTGAATGCGTAATCAAACAATAAGTTTCCATAGACATTCAAAACAGGCACTAAAACTCTCAATTCTAATTCGTCAGTTGAATTTAGCGTAAGTGGATATCCTCGTAACGTAAACGAGTGTATCTTGTCGACTATAGCGAGCAAGCAACTTCAGAAAGCTATGTTACGAGCGTAGGAGTAGTATTACTATGAGTACCCTTCAATGAATTTCAGCTCTACTTAAAGAATATTGACAGGACCGTAGTAGGAAAATTGTCTTCATGTTTAAGTTCTGTAAACTCTGATATTCTTATGATACATTTTTACGGTGCATGTAATAGCAAAGACGGGAATTTGAAGGCCAAGCGCAAGACGGTAAGTGGTATTGAATAACAAACAACGTTAACCTTTTAGATCGAACATGGTTTATATCATTGCTTAGAAATAATAGCAAACGATATATTAGCTGACAGGAGCGTGTGATTATACCAACAATAATAGCCGTTAAATAAGGTCACATGAGACGTTGCGTTGCGTCGTAACTAATTAGGTCATTGTACTTATTCGGCGTTTTCAACTTATGTGCGCACATACGGTGAAAAATAGCCGTAAGTGATGTTTTTTTCAGGTAACGATGAACAGCCAGTTGGATTAGAAAAATGCGCGAGAAACCGCAAATATGAGTACCCGATGTGGGTACCCGATGTGGCCTCGAAGTCATTGTAGATTGAAGGCTAAAATGATACCAAAATAGTTTTGGTACAGCAACTGAATAGTAAATCGAAACAAAAACCACATTTTTTTCTTAAGTTTCTACATTGCAACGCTTGCTAGATGCTGTTTTATACTGCCCATATTATTTGCCTGTGTTCATGCAGTAAGTTTCTCATGAAACATAGTTTTTTGACTTTTACATTTATACACCCCGTTTCACAGTTACTATTTCGTAAAGCGCAAGAAGACTCCTTAATTCCAGAGGGCCGGGCCCCCCTGACCCCCCTCCTCTAGGGCTCTACGGGCTCTACGCCAATGCCTTCTACCAAGAGTCGTTGTTACCCTCACACTTTACCCGCCAACAGTTTATTCTATTTTTTTTTTTATAATTTGTTTAATTTCCTTCTTCTCGCATCATTGACAGCAAGTGCTTGAGGAGATGTAATGTGGTGGTGTGGTGGTGTGGTGGGCTCGCAGCGGCTCGACATCCGCGGCCGCGTGAAGGTGCTGCACGGCCAGAACCGCAAGACGGAGGAGCCGCCCCTGGCGCTGTTCGCCCTGTGCACGCCCTTCGGCCCGCCCTCGCTGCTGGAGATCCCGCACAAGGAGGTCATGTTCAAGAGCAAGCACAAGCTCGACCTGGCGCTCGTGTCCATGGACCAGAGGTGCGTGTCGCTGCTCCTCTCCTCTCTTTCTCTCCCTCTCCCCTCCTACTCTCTCTTTCTCTCTTCCTCCTCTCCTCCTTCTCTCCGCCTCTCCTACTCTCCACCTCTCCTACTCTCCGCCTCTCCTCCTCCTCTCCTTTCTTCCTCTCCTCCTCTCCGCCTCTCCTCCCCTCCGCCTCTTCTACTCTCCACCTCTCCTCCTCTCCACATCTCCTCTCCTCTTCTCCTCCTCTCCGCCTCTTATACTCTCCGCCACTCCACCTCTCCTCCTCTCCTACTCTCCACCACTCCTCTCCGCCTCTTCATCTTTCCTCCTCTCCTCTCCTACTTTCCTCTTCTCCTCTACTCCGCCTCTCCTCCTCTCCATCTCTCCTCCTCTCCATCTCTCCTCCTCTCCTCCTCTCCTCCTCTCCTTCTCTCCTCCTCTCCTCCTCCCCTAGGTTCTCAAGCTCAAAGCTGGGTTTGAACCGTGCGTGAGAGATCACGTGCATCTCGTGCCCACCTGGGTTTATTGACCAGTCATGGCAGCACTTGGGCCATAGCTGACACCCCGTTGGTTCGTCCCTAGCAATACATAGATACTGTGCCCCAGGTTAAACCATGCACAGCTATGTTAGATATTTTGTACTTTTATCGCACCAAACCACGGGCGCACCTGCTAGGAAGGATGAGTAGACACTTTCCGCCATCCCTAGCCTCAAATGCTCATGGCAGGGATCTGATCCCTTCTGTCCCCTTAAAATAAATTGATTTTATTTTAAAAATAATTAAAAGGTGCAGCAGATAATTTTTAAAATTTCAAATGTTATCAATATGTTACAATGGAGGTACAATATGGAGGTCATACAACCGTCGTAACAGATAGGCATGTCCTTCCACACGCGACGTCGTGTCCAGAGAGATGCGCGGAGACTGAAGGAGCGTGCGCACGTGTTGCAGGGGCAAGATGCTGCTGGGATACTCAGACGCCGAGCTCGCCAACCTGGGCGGCTACGACCTCGTGCACTACGACGACCTGGCGTACGTCGCCAGCGCGCACCAGGAGTGTGAGTATACCTACATCTACAGGCCGCGCAACGTGGGTGCGGACCCGGGGGGCGGGGCGTGGGGCGTGGCGAAGGGCGTGGCGTGGCCCCCACCGCCGGGCGCGACCAGTGAGCGCGTTTGGGCCGGCGGGAGGGGCTGGCTCACAGCTGTCCGTCACTTTCCCTTCCAAGTTGTCAGGGCATGTACACACATCTCTCATTCTCTTTCACTTTCTTTCTCTGTTTTCCTCCTTCCCTTTCTAATCACCGTCTGTTAGCCATATTGCAATGCCATTTCATATTTATGGTTAACTATACCTACAACTTCACTTGTAGCCAGTCATGCTTAGGTTTCAGTGTCAAAATTGAATTAAGTGTCTCCTCCCAGTACAAGATTTTGCTGCTTGTTTGCTTGCTATTCTTGCTTCATTTAAAAGTAAAGAAATCATAAGAAGTGAAATTTTATTTCCATCCAGGATCATAATGCATTTAAACATATAATTTCAAAAATAAGATTAATATTGTTAAGTTTTATCTAGCTCAGTCCAATAATAAACGTTGATAGTGATGGTAGGATTAAAAAAAAAAAAAAATTGAGGTTATCAAGCCAAAGTTATTTGATGGAGAATTTTAAATCCGTGTTTGATCCAACATTATCCCTCAAACGTTATTGTCAAGTGTAGCTGGGGACGAACATGTGCTAGCAGTGGCGGATCCAAGGGGGGGCACCAGGGGCAAGTGCCCCCCCCCCTTCCCGAAAAACCAGTTGTCTGCTACATTAATATTGCCGACAAAAATGATTGTTTCTGAAACCAATAAAATAGTTTAATATAATTAATGAATTTCTTGTAGAGTCGTAAAATCTGGTGGTTGGATGTTATGTGTAGTGTGAGTGGATTAAATACAAATTCAGTAATTTTAAGACATTTTTTTTTCTCTGGCTACTCTGAAATCCTCCGAGGTGAACCTCTGGATCCGCCACTGTGTGCTGGCACGTTTGGACGGTACTCTGAAGGGGCCAGGGCCAGCGAGGGTCGCGGA
Source organism: Bacillus rossius redtenbacheri (assembly GCF_032445375.1). NCBI lineage: Eukaryota > Metazoa > Arthropoda > Insecta > Phasmatodea > Bacillidae > Bacillus > Bacillus rossius. The sequence goes on along the minus strand of NC_086339.1, from coordinate 9,753,511 downwards.
GGGGCAGACGGGAAGGTGGGTGTCTGCCCGCAGTGCTGAAGACGGGCGCCTCGGGCATGATCGCCTACCGATACCAGACGAAGGAGGGCCAGTGGCAGTGGCTGCAGACGAGCTCGCGCCTCGTCTACAAGAACTCCAAGCCGGACTTTGTCATCAGCACGCACCGCCCGCTCATGTGAGTGCACCCCCCCCCCCCTCCCTCCTACCCTGATGTTGAGTTGGTTCAAGTGTTGGAGCAACTTAAATTATTTTTTTTCAAATAAAAAAAATGTTGATATTTGGCTAGATAATTTAACTGATGAAGAGATGGCTTTAGTATTTAAGTAAGTTTTATATATTATTATAACATTGTACTTGTACTTTACATACTAATTTTTATTGAATTACATTTTAATTTATTAATGTAACAATGTTATAATTAATACTTTTTTTGTTTATATATTATATTGAATTTTCAATAAATTGCTCTTTTTTAACTTGCATCTTTATAAAACTAAACTAAGGTTTCTTAGGTTATATTTCATATATTTATTTCTCAGTTATTATACATTTTTATAAATGTTTACATTTGTCAAAATACCGCATGTAATTTGGAAGTGACTAGATGCACTCACATACAAGCTTTCCTTTCGTGAGTGCTAAATTTCCTGGTTAATTAATTAACAAATTGTAAAAATTGGGAGGGGGGAGGAATTATTAATATTACTCCTTGCCGGGTGGGGCATGCTCGCCACCCTGCAGTGAGGCGCCTGGCTTGTGCTGGTGACCGGTGACGTGTCGCAGGGAGGAGGAGGGCCGGGATCTGCTCGGCAAGCGCACCATGGACTTCAAGGTCAGCTACCTGGACGCCGGCCTCACCAACAGCTACTTCGCCGACTCGGAGCCGCTGCTGGGGGCGGCCGGCTCGCCCGGGCCCGCCGCCTCCAGCGCGCCGGCCCCGCAGCGCGTCAACCGCCGCTACAAGACGCAGCTGCGCGACTTCCTGTCCACGTGCCGCACCAAGCGCAAGCTGGCCGCCGCCTCCGCGCACGCGCCGCCTCCCCCGCCCCCGGCCATCGACTACATGGCGGCCGGCGACTCGTCGACGGCGACGGCGGCGGCTGCCGCGGTGGCGGCGGCCTACTCCAACCTCAACACCATGTACACGGCGCCGTACGGCTCGGGCGCCTCGCAGCAGGCCGACTACTCGCTGTCGCACTCGGCGGGCTCCTTCCACCAGGGCCTGTACGCGTCGCCGCTCGACAACCGCTTCCTCGCGTCCTCCGAGACCCTGTTCCACCAGTACCGGCCGCTCGGCTCCTACTACCCCGACTACCACGCCGCGCCCTACGTGGGCAACGGCTTCCTGGACGTGTCGCCGCGCTACGAGCCGCAGCTGGCCGTCAAGGAAGACAAGCTGTACCCCTGCCAGCAGCTCTCCGCGTCGCCGGGCCGCGCGCGGCCGTCAACCCCGCTCGAGTCCTCCAACTCGGCCGCCTCGTCGCCCAAGGCGGAGCTGCCCCTGCACTGCGACGCGCCGCGCCAGACCGTGCTGATGTGGAGCAGCGCCGGCGGCGGGGCCGGCCACCAGTCGCCGCCGCCGCCAGCCCCCGCCGCCGCCGCCGTGCACAACGGCTCGTACCAGCCCGCCAAGAAGTACGGCGCCGACCCGCTCAAGTCGCTGGCCGACATGCACCTGCCGCAGGGCGAGGGGGCGTGCAAGTGGAGCTCCCCGCCCGCCAGCCCCAAGCCCTACCCGCCCCCGCCCCCGCCCCCGCACCAGGCAGCCGTGTACGGCGAGGCGGGCGGCGGCGAGGTATGGCCCGTCCACCAGTACCACCAGTACTATCCCTACACCGCACCGTACCACCACCACCACCACGCACCCCAGTGAGTCTGCGCCGTCACTAGCTGTGGTCACTGGCGCCCGCGGCGCGCTAACCTCGCCGTCGGCCCCCGCTCGCTGCATCACGCCCGCAGTGCTGGCCGCGAGTTGCTATTACACCCGGGAGGAACAACCCAAACTATCTTTCCCTTCTTGTATCGTTTTGAAAGGCAGCACGAAGTAATTTGCCATTTGATCAAAAGCAGCATAGAGATAGGTAACATTCATGTCCCATAGTGGTTGCTGATTGTTTATAATTAAAATTATATCTCAGATACAAACAAGAACGTACCAGCACTACACAGCTGTCAACATATGCACGTGCTTCCTGATAAATACAGCACATGATTAACGCTCAAAGATACACGTAAATGATTCGAGCCCCGAAAGTCCAGGCGAAGTTCCAGTCTGCTTGGTTTGTCATTCTGCTAGGGAAACAGACCCGTGTTCAGCCACATCCAGACGTGGATGTGCGGCGAGCAAATGAGCACACCTCCGACGCGCCCTGGGTCAGAGCCACCAACTGTTGCCACGGCGAGGCCGGCAGCGCGCTGCGGGTGGACTGGATATAGCACTCACTAGCGGCAGGTGTCGCCACAATAACGGCATTTCCACGTGTCGTTCTTTTGTTCCGGTAACTTAAAGCTCATCATCATCATCCAAACGAGCAGGCGACAATTTTCTCCTGTCGCACCTCATCAACAGTTATATTCCTAGGCGCCGCCGTTAGGCATACGAGGCCGCCGTGAGAATTAATTTCCCCAGTAGGTCTTAAAATGAAACCTGAAAACGCCGTGATTGTGGGCGACACCTCATCTTGGCTGTTTCGTGCAGACGGGTCCACAGCTCGGAAGCAAAGTCACTTTGTTGCCACGTCACAACCCGAGTACCTCAACACGATAATGGAGTACCTTTGCCATTCGTGGTTGTAAGAGACGAAGCTTATTAAAACATGAAGTAGCTTGTCTTCTGGGTTGTAGCCGCGTCCAATATATCTATTCAACTTGAACGCGGCTACAACCCAGAAGCCAAGCTAATTCAGACAATGGCCGCGAAAGCCTGCGGTCTTTATTAACTTATTAGAACATGTCTGAAGGCCACGTCCACATCAAATTCTAAGCATTTTTAAGCGTATACTTAATTACAGATTAACAAGAGCAAGGAGTCTCATGCTTGTCTACAGCTTGGTTGCTTGCCGACCCACGGCGACAGTAACAGCTGAGTATCTGGGGGACCAGCGTATGTCACCTAAATTGGCATATATATATATATATATAATCAAAAAATATTTATTATAGTAGCTTTAAAAATAAAATGTGAACAACACTAGGCTGTACACCAAACATGAGCATGCTTAGACATTACGTTGCAAAGAGGATGCAATGAATTCTGCCTGCAAAAACCGTGTTAACTGGTAATTTTAAGACTCCTTATTACATCACTAAATTTGTGAGAAATGTATGCTTCTTGCTTTCAAAAACCAACAACAGCTTTATGATGCGAATCTGAAATTGGTAAACTCTCACATGTTTTATTCCACCAACATATGTCACTGCCATTCTGAGAAGCCACTTGTAAGAGACAGGAAGTGTTCAACCTATCTCGGATACTAAATTCTATTTTGCACTATAGCAATTTTTGTAGTTTTTGTATCACATATCAGAAATGTGTCTGAGACTGTTTTGTGACAAGCATAAAGAATGTAAATATTAATTGTGAACTAGCATTTGAATTGCACTGTGCTTTGCTTCCCCGCTGTGGTAGACGCCTACGACAAAACAGCTGAGCGCATTATTGGAATGAACTGTCTTTTTTATAATTGGTATCTATTTGAATACACGTGTTGAATAAACTGCTTAACAATCTTGAGAAATTAATTTACCTTGGTAACATACTGAGTATGTAACAAGAGGCAACATTGCAAGTTTTGGAAAGATGTTAGATGGATATGTTTTCCCAGAGATGAGCACACTTTGACTTCAAATTAACATTAACTTACCTCTTTTTCTGCTTCGTGACTTTGTGAGACTGTGAGACACAACTGAACAATCAGCAGGCACAGAGACCAGGAACGCTGATTGCGATGTCGAAAGTCCGAGGTTTGACTCTTGCCTTTGTCGGAGACTTTTTGAATTGGACGTAATCCTCCCCTGGGTTTTGGTTATGGGAAGGGGCATGCATTTTTCGCGAAAAGATCTGAACGCCTATTAGACTGCAACAAGGTATACCAGCACCTGTGGTTTTTTCCTTGTGATTGGCGGCCGTCTGCAAGAGAAGTCACTGACTTATTTGACTGAGCCAATCAGTACGCGTTTGCTTCCTCATTGAATCACTGTGATTGGTGTTATTACAATCGATATGTACCTGGGAGAAACTCGCCCAATCTCGAAACACAGACGGTGCTATAGTGTTTTAACTTTCATCTAGTCTCAGAATCTTTTCGCGAAATCTGCATGCCCCTAATTATGGGGGTTTGTTTTCCGTTCACGACAGGAAGCAACGATAAACCCCAACCAACTCACTTGGTCGAGAAAACCTCAGATGCACTATGGTTCCCTGGAGTCAATTCCGGGCAACATGATCCATGCGCAGTTTCGCACAATAGCATAGTAAACACAATTATATCCTTTTAAAAGCCCGCAGTTGACTGCCATGATTCCACTACTACAAATCACTAGAGACTGTAAAATTCGCGGATTCATTTTGCGATAGGACAGAGTCCAAATACTTTTGACATTATTTTGCTTCAGTGATTGGGCCACAGTTTATCTGAAGGACTCTGGGCCAATGAAAAATCTTTAACAGAATAATTAGCGAATCACGATCATTCCAGTCAACCAGTCAGCAGATGTAATTTGCACGAGTGCATAGAGGATCATGGAGTCTATCCTTTAGGGATTTGAAATCGCGAATTTTACAGGTCTCTACAAATCACAAAATACAAAAGTACAATTTGACCAAATAAAACACAGTATAAATATCGAAGTATCTCTTGCACATGCCTTAAAAAAAAGCTTTTCTACTGGTGTTAGAAAGGAAGTTATAATTGCAGACAGTAGTGAAGTAAAGGTTTAAACTAAAGTACATGCCACCGAGCCATATCCGAGGTCTTGTTTCGCAGGCATCAACCCGTGTGTACAAATGGATACCACTACGCATGTCAATACGTAGATGCATGATGATGTTGGTAAAGCCTTTGTTTTTTTGCCCATAATGCAACTAACACCACGCTGAGTATTCTGATCATTACCAAAAAAAAAAAAAATCTGCATGAATATGTGCCAAGATTACAACTTGCGACAGCCCAGAAACATTTTCAGTGATCGGCGTTCATCCGAGTGTCAGGTGTGAAACGGAAAAAAAAAAAAAGCAATGCATTGGAAGGGGGATGAAGGCAGGTACATGATGTAGCACTTTGTCACAGGATTGTGCTTGAGAAGATAAACATTAGAATTTTTTTATTTAGGGATATTTATAAAAGATAAATTTCTCGAATATTAGGAAATACGTATATTTTTATATTTATGTATTATTTTTACTTTTTTATATTTCATATTATTTATTTAGGTTTTATTTTTTATATTTTTGTAAACAGTTTGGTAATCTTACTGTTGGTGGTACTGTACAGCTTCAAAAGCAAACAGAGTAAATTTTATAGCCGACCCAGCTGCTGCAGTTACATTGCATTGTCTGGAAGTTTCAACTTTACTCGACTGCTGTCACTACGTTGTTGTTGTGTTGGTCAGTCTGTGCACTGATGCAGTGATGATTATGGCTGGCGGAGCGAGAGTCCAGGTCTGGACCTTTAGTCTCCCCCCCCCCCCTCCCTTGGCAGACGTGTGCAGGGGTAATTCAGAGGGATGGGGGGAGGGGGCCTTGTTGAGTTTCTAAATCATTCTTAATTCAAGAGTTTACCCTGATAGTACATCGAATTTACAAGTCTATTGCTGATAAAGTTCATAGGAAACCTTAGAAATTCGGCAAAACACTAAGGCACATTTACAGTTATGGCCACTGAAATGCTCAGTTTTATTTTTTTTAATTTTGGGGTTGGAAAATAATTGTAAATTAAAAATGGAGTGGAGGCTGCGACAAAATTATTTGCCCCCAGGCCCTTAGTTCCTCTGGACCAGTAGTTCCCCAAACGTGTTCCGCGGAACCCTGAGGTTCCGTGGCAGGGTCACAGGACGAATGTCATATAAAACAGGCACAACTAATGTCAAATAACTTTCTTTGAAGGAGTTTGTGTTCTGCCAAAAGCCTAGTAGTAAGAGAAAACTTAGGGTTCGCGTGATGATATTAACTCACACGTTTAGATTTACAATGTAAAATGGGATGGTTAAAAATCAGTATTTCTTTTAGGTACTTTTTTCCACCGCAGAAAAATAAGTTTCCTTTCAGATGAAAGACTAAAAGCTCAAGAGGTCGCGAGATCGATAGAAAACAAGCCTGTGTGTGCTGCTGCGGGGTGAGTTAGTGTCGTGATAGTGCAGGGTGGTGGTGATAACAGGGGGTTGTTACGGAAGTGTGTGATCAGGGCTGGTCGCAGTAGGAGCTGGTACGACGACGACGCTACACGAAGGAGCCAGAGCCAAGCGCAGCTGGTGCACGGAGACCCAGGTCTGCTAGGTGATGGTAGTGAGTCCGGATGATGGTAACTGCACGGTGAACGCATACAGGCGGTAATAAAAGGCAGTGGGTAGGGAGTTTTTTTTTTTTTTTTTTGTGAGTGGTGTGGAAAGACAGGTTGAGAGGATATTTCGTTGGATCAATGTACTGATGACACTGAGTGATAGTGATGGTGCACGTCGAACAGTGACCACTCTGTGGGATCCTGAATGTTGCTCGGTGGTCATGATGGAAAACTGGTCTTGTAGTGACGGATGCTTCACTGGTCAGGATGTGTGACACAGTAAACGATGGTGCAGGCTGGATGGTTGTAGAGCAGGATGGGTAGTGACAATGCAGAGTGGGTAGTGTTGACAAGAGGGTGTTGCCAATAGTCACTGATAAAACAGTGCAGGTAGTGATACCTGTGTTCTCACAATACACGGCGCAAGGCAGGTAGCGATGGTGCAGGACAGGCAGTGACCGGCAGGTTAGACAGTGAGGCTGTATGTATTGTGGTTGCAGCAGCTCCGTCGGCAACACCGCCTACCCGCAGATAAACAGGACGGGAGTCCTCTGCTGTCCATCTCTGAGGTGACCAACACCCTCCTCAACAGCAGCCACGACTAACGGTGAGTGCCAGCGGCCACTTGCCACGGTCCGCACATCCGTGCCAATGACCACCTCGCGCCACTCGGCGATCCGCTCATATCTACAAGCTGCCACGTGTAGCTCTCACCACTATCCGCACGTCTGTGCCAGTAACAACCTGGGCCTATCACAGTGATCCGCTCATATCTACAAGCTGCCACGTGTAGCTCTCGTCACTATCCGCACATTGGTGCCAGTAACCACTTGGGCCTATCACAGTGATCCGCTCATATCTACAAGCTGCCACGTGTAGCTCTCGTCACTATCCGCACATTGGTGCCAGTAACCACCTGGGCCTATCACAATGGTTTACGTATATTTACAAGCTACCACGAGTAGCTCTCACGATTGTCCGCGTGTCTCAAAGAATGGACACTAACACTGCTCACCATGGTTATAAGGTCTGCGCCAGTTGCCACATTTGCCACCCTTCGTGAAATATGTGTGAGCCAGTGGTCACTCACATCACTCACAATGAACTGTGCATATCTACAAGGAGCCAATTGTAGCTCTCACCCTGGTCTGTAAGCCTCAGTCAGTGGTTACTCATGCCACTCACCAAGTTTATATGTTCCGAACCAGTGGTCACTCACACCACACAGAATGGTTCAAAGGCCATTCACACCACTCACGAAGGTTCAGTGGTTTGAGCCAGTGGTACTCACACCACAGATAATGGTCCAAAGGTTACTCAAACCATTCACTAAAGTTAAATGGTCTGAACCAGTGGTCACGTTTGCCAGTCACCATGGTTCGATGTTCTGAGCCAGCGTTCACTCATGCCACTCCCCACTTTTCAATGGTCTGAGCCAGTGGTCACTTAACATCACTCACCGTGGTTTTCAGTTCTGAACCAGTGGTCACTCACATCACTAAAAATGATCTGAGCCAATGGTCACTCACGCCATTCAAAAAATGTTTTCACATCGAGCCAGTAGCTCTTTGTGCAACATGTCAATGCCAGCAGCCATTTGAGCCAATCACTGCAGTCCGACAATTTTAATAAGTACTTGGTGGAAGAATGCCCTAGGAATGTAAGGGATCATCAAACATGAACCAAGAAGAACGAGGATACAAAGGAGGTTTGCAGAATAATCACTTCAGCAAAACGCACATTGTTGAGAACTGGATGGGAAGGTGAGACGCAAGCCAAGTTACCCTGTGGACTGGTAGGACAATCAACATCCGCATCACCTCACCATAGCGACAGGCAAGCAACAGGTAGCGGGTGGGCTGTCCAGACTGGCTTTAACTCCACACAACCAGGGACATTGTGTTTCGAGTCTGCGACTTCCAAAGACCAGCCATGTCTGTGGTGCCTGAGCCTAGTCTCCCCGACTCCCAACATTATTATTACTATATATTATATTTTAATGTTATTAAAAAAGTTTTATAAAAATTCCCGTACGAGATTTGAAACACGTCCCTTGATGTTAATTAGTGCACATTCCACCGCTGTGCTATGAACTTATTTGGAATTTAGAACCAAGGAGTATATGTATTATAATCATTGTAATGCCAGTTTTCTTAGGTATTTTAAAAATTTAGATATCTTTTTACTATTTTATATATTCCAGGGTAGTTTCACTTGGCACACCAATACGTTTGGTATGTACCCTAATGTTTACGGAAGTGATTATATATGGGTTTATGTTGCTACATGTGGGTCAGCCATCTTTGCGTCACATTTACGTTCATCGACTTCCGTTCCATTTTCACTAAATCACTCCTACCAACTGCCGTATACCGAGAACTAAGATGTTTACACGTCAACAATGCACTCTACAGTTGTTACCTTAAAATTATAGGAAATATATACATTTGTAAAATACATGTACAAATTATGTGATATAATGTTTTGGTTATTTTCTGGTTCTTGTACTTAGGTTTTTAATCTGGTTATTTGCATTACATAGTACATATTGCGATAGCCTTGGTTACTTCACCGAAAGTTCTGTACCTGCTTCCATGCATGCTGATGTAGCAGACCTCATGGACGTTTATATTATTAATCATTTGAAATTTTATCATTTCACACGGGTGTAAACAACAGACTTGCAAGTTTCGATGTGGTCAAATGTGGAACTATCTACCAGACATCAGACATGAAGGTTTACACATTTTTTGTCAGTTAACATTTTTAATTGGCAATTTTTTTTTTTAGTTTAGAAATATAATTTAAGCCTGCATTAGAACAAATAGCACCTGTACAACACTAATATTACACACTTACTATTTCTTACGCCTCTGCTTAGCTTTATACTTCAAGGCACTGCTTCAGTAATAGCTGGTCGACAGGGTGACGCCAAAATTGTAGCATGTGTACATTTATGAACACCGAACAAGTAGAAACGTCACATATGCACGTGCAGCCATGACTGGCACATACTTGCACACAGATCTCAGCATCCACATTGCATCAAACGGCACCTAAAGAAACTAATGAACTCTGGGCCTAGTACACACAAATGCATGTGAAAAGTGCAACCTTCCTCACACACTTAGATTTCTGGAGAACATTAGCATGCTTGGTGCACAATGTAAACATTTAGCAAAATAAAGATTTATTAAGCTACTACATTGGCAATGGTTGATATTTTTTTTATTTACTATAGCAATTGAAAATTAAATTTGACAACTAACACTACTTTCAACATTAGTAAATATGTTTATAAATTTGTGTAATTTTTTTCCTTTAAAAATATTTAATTAAAGCAAGGAAAAAAATATTACACTAATTAGTACAACCGCATAATTTGCGTGTAAAAGAATAAATAACATCTGCACTATGCAAAGATCAATTGTCATTTATAAATGACAGCTTGTGCGGGAGCTAGCGTTGTTTCTCGTTTACCTCCTTGATCCAAGGTAGCTAGAGTTGCTCTAGAAAGATGCTCTAGTGTAGGCTACTGGGCTTTACAGAATACTTACCAATAGCATTGTAGGCGGGACACTAGTTATGACTAGGGGCAGGCACTTTTCGCGAATAAATCTGAACGCCTATTAGACTGCAACAAGGTATACTTACCCGCACCTGTGGTTTCTTCCTTGTGATTGGCGGCCGTCATCAAGAGAAGTCGTTGCCTTATTTGACCGAGGCCACTCAGGACGCGTTTACTTCCGCGATGAATCACTGTGATTGGTGTTGTAACAGTAGACATGTACCGGACAGAATCTCACCCAATCACGGCACACAGACGATGCTATAGTGTTTTAACTTATAACTAATCTCGGAATCTTTTCGCGAAATATGCATGGCCCTATTTATGACTGGCTCACTGCCTGCAATTACGTGTGAATATGAACAAAATTCTGCTTGTGTATACATGTCTCCCAATTTTTTAGTCTACCTCTCTAGATACATGATTCAAATTTTAACTTCTAGTCAGCTCAGCTGTAGACTGGAGATGGTTAGAAACATGTTCCAGATGAAATAATTAACTTTTTCCTTATCTAATTCTAATATATATATATATATATATATATATATATATATATATATATATATATATTTATTTACAAAATAAATGGCATGCTCACTCAAGTGCAACCAACTTCATAACGGTTGTATTTTTATATTTTGAAAATAATGAACTTGGAAAGTAACTACCTGGAAAATATCTCACAGCGTACAAACCTTCAGCAAAATGAGAGAACAAATTACTACGTATACCTAGTTGGAACACAGCGAAGATCTAATAGTTACAAAGCTTGCACAACTGGGAAACAGACGATGACATTGACACGTCGCGTCGGTAGGCTGTTGGTGAGATGTACTTCCCACACTGCGCAGACGTATGCCTCCCGACTGGCTACACTGCACTAGCAGCTCACTGTCACTTGCTTTCTGCTTGCAGGTTGGCCAACCTGAGTGAACACCTCACCGTGTGCGGGAACTGAAGTGCGGATAGCGGATACTGGATCTCGAGTTGTAGGAACAGTAAACAAAATAATTGCCATCTCTTTCTTATAAAATTTATATATACATATATAAATAATTATAAAAACAGCAAAGTGTTTATCTAATATCATTTTAATGGTATTCGCTTCAGTACTCAGCAAGTCATAAAGAACTTTTTTGATTAATTATGCTATTTGTGTGTGTAATATTTCTCTGTTCCTTTTTGTTGTAAAGTTATTTGTAAATCATCTCATTATCCAATATTAACTAATATTACAACTATTATATATAATATATGTGTTTTTTCTGTGATACATGTCGAATATAGTTATATGAAGAATGATTGTACTATATAAATCGATAAGTTGAAAATGTTTCCTGTGTATATTGTTTGAGGTGTTTATAATTGAAATGTAGCAAGTGGCAATAAGACATTTTAAACTCTACATTTTGACTCAAAGAGTTGACAAATACTCACTGTGCGATGTCTGCTAGAAGTTTTGTTGTGAGAAAATCACAGGAGATTAAAATTGTAACTTATGCCTTTCATGTCCGCATCTGGCAGATTGCACTTTTGAAATTTCTAAGCAATAATTTTCATAGAGAAAAAATCAAAATTGGTATGGATTCTGCACAGAGGTCTGTGAATATTTTGAAGAATATGTTTTAAAACCAGCATATACTATAGATCTAGTTTTCACGAAATGTACAAAAATTAAAAATTAGAACCTTTTTTTTCATATTTGTATACTTGAGGTTACTTATCACAAAGTTTTCATAGTAAAATATTGAATATATAAATAACTACGTGAAAACTTATTTATTTATTTAAATAAATATGTACATATTATAGTATTGTGCGTAGTACCAATGTTCGTGGAATATATTTCAAAATCATCAATTAATTAATATTTTTAAATGCATCTATTGCCTAATGGCTAAAACCATTTGCAGTTTTTAAACTTCCGACTTAACACTTAAGTCAAGTTGATTGAATTAAAATGTTTCTTCACCAGAAATTTTGTGTGATCATTTTTGTGATGTGCTTTGGTTTGCAGAAAGCCGAAATTGTTTTTGTGTGCTTGTTTTCTTGTGATGATGAAGGAATGTATGTTGTATCATGGATATTTGTTGCCGTTCTTAGTGAATGGTCGACTCTTCCAGATGTACAAAATGATACAAGGCTGTAGCATTTATTTGAATATAATTTTCCACTTGAAGCTAGTTTTTGTGATGTCTGAGCTCTGGTTCTGTCTCCAACTACTACATCAATGTGTGTTGCAGCATGAGAGCCACACACAGGCAAAACTGAACAATAACTGTGTCCAATTCTGAAATGAGCTGTTCGTAGGTTTGATTTCAGGTTTGCTACAAAATGCACCGTGTATCTGCATTGGATACAATACAAGTAAACAGTGGCTCAATCTTGTTTTGGCCAGACTGCAAATCATCTGCAATCAGAACTCACCAAAATATTTATGCAAGAAATCAAAGAATAAATTTATGAATAAATACTGTAAATTATTCTTTTTTTTTTCAGGGATCAAGAAAGTGTAAATTACTATAAAAAAAAGACGATAGATTACAACGTTCACTGTTATAAACACAAAGCTTTGACCAAATACCAAAATGTTAGGATCGCCTCACCATGATATATGCGTATGACTATGTTTACTGACATTTTCATAATGATAATGAAATGTTTCAAAATATTACAAAATTCGACACAGCAGTGCCAGATGTGATGTACTGTGAACGGAATAGTTAAATACTGCAGCAGTGTTACTGTTAATAAAGTGTCCTCACCTCTGTGATAATACAAAGGTGACAATATTAAAAGTATCTATTAAAAGAGATTCAAAACTAAAGTTACAGAAATTTGTATTTGTATTTCTTTTTAAATACAAGAACATGCATTTAAAAAAAATCAGCTTCTTGCTCCTTCTCCCTTCGGTAGGAGGGGGGGGGGCCTTGCCCCTCCTTACCCTTCCTCCCACGGACACATTCTTGCTCCAATTATTAATGAACCACAAACATAGGTTAACTCAATCTATACAGTATTGTCATGATTTTCAACTCAAAAGGAATCCTTGTATAATTTCCATTGTTGTTATAAATTCCCGAACATGAGTACATACTACAGTTGGTTTATTCTTTAAAAAAAAAAAAAATTGGATACTTGGGAGATTGCTTGTTCTGAACTGGTTCACTGTACAAGAATCTGTACCGGTTGTTTTACGCCTAAAAATTACTCTGAAAACATGAGTTTTGGCCATTTTAACTCTTCTAAAAATACAGTTTAAAAACTTAATCCGAAATCAAAAGTACTTTTCGGCCCTCAGCAAACTCTTAAATGCTTTTCGTAAGCAGACCCCACTCGGATATCTTGAGTAGTTTTTAAATTGCGTGGTTTTTCCTGAAGTTCCGCACACCGTTTGTGTGCCGGGGTAGGCGGAGCCCTTAACTGAACAAAGTAGGCCAGCTGTGGGAAAAGCTCAATACTTGTTGGTGTGAGACTGATTCAAGTAATTGAATAAGAAATTTATTTTGACCCTTTATATGTAAATTCGTATTTGAGGGGGTGTATTCGAGGTACTCTCTGGGATTCGAAATCCAAATTCGGATTTGAGAAAAGCGAGATCTGACCCATCACTACTCAAGGCCACGGGCTAAAGATTGCAACTGGGCTAGAAACTAAGCTAGTGCTCCTAAACCAACGCTGACCAATGAGCTCACCTTGTCGCAGGGCGAATGTCTCCGAGGACGTGGGAAATGCCTCAGGGGCAGACTTGCAGCTCCGCAGGGGAGTCGAAGCAACGGTCAACCACAATAACACACACACCACTTACTGAAATTCCTTTTATTCTGTAAACTTTCAATTCCAAGAATAAGTAGGCCTATTGTCACTGTCAACTTACACTTGACACAAGAGTATTTCCTAATACACAAAATTTCCCACACATCTGAAACAATGCTTATGTACAATATGTATAATAGACATTGAAATACACAATATTTACACAATATACACAAATGAGAGCAGAGCACATTAGCAGATGGTAGAATGATGGTACACGGCCTAGCACAGAGAATGCACAAGCAACTAACAATCATTTTTCACTTCTCAGACTGACCGTTATTCTTATATGTCAATATCATAATCAAGTTGAAGTTCTTTACATCCAAACAAAATACTACAAAATATAATTTTGTCTAAAATACAATGAAACCCATTAAATAAGTTCCCACCAAATGAGATTTCCCACACAATAAAATTAAATAATTCAGCATCTGCTACGCAATCTCAAGTGATTTATTACATTAAATAAACTCCTCTAAAAAAAAAATCTGAATATTCCAGCCCTTTCAAAAAAGTTTACACAGTGACTTAACACACTTATGTTAGAATTTCAAGTCAATATTGCATCACTTCATTCTAAAACTCTCTCATGAAAGCAAACACACATGCAGTGTACTTCCTGTACATACTTGTACTCGTAAGTCTGAGCACAACCCAAATATATGGACATAGTGCGTTCATACTGTAAGTAACAGCTGCACTGACAAGCCACAGGAAAAGGGCCTAGCAACACTACAAATAGCTCAATACAACTGACCGAGTGTGAAATCTCCTAAAACATCTGCTAACTTACATACATACACACACACACCTAAAACACACACACATTTACTTTTGTGGTGTCAAATTCAAGTTCTAAACACTAACAATATGTTTAAACTGAGTATCCACGAATTCAACAAATATTTCTTGAGCAAAGTTCAATGAATGTTGGATATAGGTGTGTATGTATATATATATACACACACACACCTTCCTAGTTTGCTTGCATTTGTAACTAGAGAAATGGGGTCTGAAATATTTGTGCTGCTCCAATTATTACACGATCCATACTTGAAAATCCGAAGGTCGTATCAGAGAAGTACCTAGTTTAAAACCAACTTCATGATGAATTTTACAGAAGGGAGTACTTGCAGTTGGTATATGCCCTGACAAGCAGCATTTTGATTGGCTGCTACTTGTTCCAAGCACTAGGATATGCACTGTGAGCATGAATTGTAAACTTATAAGATTGTGCGTTGTCATGAACACAAGGGCACGAAAGTGGACACAGCTACAACTACAGCCAAAGATCATTTGCACCACTCACAGGTTTATTCCTATTCTGAGATTGGCCTGAGTATATTGGGCAGTCTCGTGATATATTTAGATAACAGAGGAAGATCACAGAACCTAGTATGCGGTATATCCTAGCTCTTGGTCATGTTTCTAGATCTTTTTTTTTCTTAGCAACTTAACAAGAGAACATACATCAGTTACATGCATACACATATCAAGTTAAAGAGAATTTTGTCCGTAATTAGTTTAATTTGATCATTTCCACTAATAACTTCAAGGGCAGTTTTTACAATCACAAGCTTGTATTCACCTGTTCTTAGATGAATAAACTTTCTCACACTCTTTACAGGTTTTCACGTGATAACGTCTTATATAAATCGATGAACGCTGGCTGCACGCACGAAAAAGCATGACTCATTGTCACATTCCGCCTGAGCCGAGCGTGCAAGAACCGACCAACCACCGTGTGAGAAAATCTATAATATCAAACAGGTTAAGGCAGGATTTTTAAAAGCAGCAATTTAAAAAATTTGATTTATTTGTCCAATTTCATCAATTCAAATTAACAATTTATTGACATTGATTTGATTTCAGTTTATTTCTATAACTAATTGTTTGTCATTATATTTAAACAAACTATTTAAATTAAATTTGTAAAAACTGTAAATAATTTTTAAAAATTAAAAAGTATGCAATTTTTCATCAATGTTTTCTTATGACACTATCACGTAAAATTATCATCCGTAAACAGACTTTACAGACAACCCCCCCTGTTTTTTTGGATAATGATTTTTATCAGGCTTCCGCTACATTTAAATCATTCTGTTGTAATGTAAATAAATTTTAATGCATAGATACTTGCTATTTACAAAAAATAGAAACCACAGATATATTACAAAAACAATCACTATGCACTGCTGGATGCATAAGAAAAGAACGCTCTGTTGGGGAATGAAAATTCCACCCTTCAATTATAAATACATGTCATACGTGTTCCCATTTACAGGAGAATGTAAAAATTTTGTACTTCTGCAAGTACCTAGTACTTCCCTGCCTCTAAACGGCTGCAAGAGACGAACACATATGCCACGAGAATAGGTAATTATTTTGTAACTCTCAGACAGCTTCGCAGAAATAAAATATCATTACTGTAGATGCAAAATGTTGCTTGTCCTTCTTTGGTAATTTTCCAATCTCAGCACAATTAAAAATTTTGTGAAAATTCCCTGCACCAGGTCAGTAATTATTGTTTATTGTTAAGGCCATTGTCAGCAGCGAAATAATAATTTTTCCTAACAAAGAGTAAGTTTTGGCTACATTTTTTTAACCTGAAAAATCTAACAATTCTGACTTGAGAGGGTTTTAATCTTCATATGTATATTTATAATTTCTGAATGACCTGCTTCCTACACACAGATAGAAGACACTCTAAACCGCCCGAGAACAAGTGCCCAGATGCAAGACCATACATGCCAGGTGGGACAACCGCCAGGATTTACGAGCTACCTTACACCGCACAGGATCTCTGATAGGCGAGTTACACTACCTAAATGACTTGACATAAAGAAACTGATTTCTGTAGCCGAGCCAAGAATCAAAATGTTAGAATTACATAGTATGACATGGTGTACACCATACAACCTTTTGAAGTTTAAGTGGAACTGTGAGCTGAAAACATTGGGTGATATGGACTGCTGATTATAATCCATAAATGTCTGAACCACCCAATGCACATGAATTATGCGAGAGGTGAGTTGATTATATTCTTTGATATAACAGATTCTACTATTAAAAATCAAAAATTTAACACAAAATTTTAAATAACTGATACTGAATGCAGAATGGAAAAAACCCATGTCCACCAATATATAAGATAATATTCAACAAAAAAACTCCCTTGAATACAAGTCACCTTAACTATATTATTTTAGTAAAGTAAGCTAAAAATGACTAAATCCCAGTATGTAGTTTTGAACCAACTTTTACATGTCTGAAATTAAATATGTTCTATTTTTTGCAGAAATTATGACAGCATTAATATTACAATCACACTGAGCTAATCTTAACAGAAAACCTTTTTTTTTTTTCTGTGTGAAGGTGTTGAGAATCCATGAGTATATTAACTAAATCATCTTCAGATGAGAAGTAGTGTTAGTACATCCACCACTACAGTAGTGCACATCACACACACTGCTCCGGTTTCTAACACTGTTTACACAGCCACACCTCCGCAAAGGTAAGGCAGGAAGCAGTCTCCAGCACAAACAAAGACTGAACAATGACAATTATACTTCACACCTAATTTGAACAAAACAATATGAGCCAGGGTAAAGGTGTCCTGTAAACCAAAATTAATGCTTCCCATATTTTTCTCAGGCAAAATACATTTCCTGAAAATCTACATAAAAAAATATTGCACAAGACACTTTTGTGATTGCAAACAAAGACACTGGTACATATTTATTTAATATTCTTTTTTTATCTAAAAAAAGAAGCCAAGAATAGGAGACTATATTTAGTATGTTTGAACACCACTTCAAAGGTGTCGAACTACAAAATATCCAACAATATTTTCATTACTATATCCAACACAAATGATAAAAAAATTAGCCATTTCACCCCCAGTGTGGAATTTCCTCAGCGCTTTGATTCCAGCAGTTTACTGGACACCCTTAAATCACAACTCACGTACATTTTGAACAAGGAAGCTCGACGTATCAGACACACTAACAGTGATGCGTACAAACAGCTGTCTGTACAAACAGTAACACATAGAGAGAGAATGGAAGACTAAAATAACACTGACTCTACAACTCCAGAATACAAAAGAATAAACGAATCCACATGTTGAGAACGTTTACCAGTCGTTGTTAGAAGTCAAGATAAGCATCGCTGCAAAACACCTAACTTCTATTTATGACAAGATAAGATAAATCTCAGATGTCTTGTTTTTTTGTATTGCAGTAAATATTTACACTTCAGAATCACAGCACTCTTCATTATCCTCACCACGTTAACCCAAACCATCACTGTGCCGTTTGCTGGGATGGGAGCTGAATGCAATGGAAACTAATTTTCATCACTTTTCGAGAGAACAGATTAAATGCTGTCAAGGTTCAAGGGGAAAAAAGATAAATTTATACTATGAATGACAAATAATAAAAAGTAGCATAAATATTTTAGTGTAAAACCTAAGTAGCAAAAAACATGTCTAACAGTATCTTCAACAAGTCATAGACCGACACTAAGTCATACAAGGAATGAGAAAACTCTCACCTATAAAATGTACTGTTGTATTTAAGTTGCCACAGACTGCCACAAATGGAGAACAAAAATAACCTAGCAAAAATTATTTAAATCTTAATGTAATCGTAACTCATGAACACCTAAAAATATTTCAATAATGCTGGAAAAGAAATAAAAACAGTTCAGTGAGTGAATATAGATACAGGTAAATCACACTTGTAAACCACAATTTCATATATGGTATACATTCACTGTCAGCACAAACCCACATTTACTGAGAGATTCAGAACTATGATTGATAACATTTTATGATTTAATTTCTAGCACACTTTTGTTAGTGGCAATATATTTAACTAATATTAAAATAATGTTTTTGGATTTTTGCAGTCATGTTCAAAATTCAGGGCAAAATTCACGTCTTCTGTAATGATTTATGATTACAAATTTAAAAAAAAAAATCAAACAGTACATCCCATCCCAAGCAATTAGTTCTACACTCACAGTACAGGATGTACAAGAATACATGAAAGGGCACAATTTCTTCATATGTTGACAGCACTGAGGAAGGCAAGCAAGACTGCCAAAATGAATGAATGACAAACAGTAATAACAGAAGCTGTAAGGTTCAGCACAGAGAAAAGGCAATGACATGCCATTCCCAACAGGTTTTCTTCCTTGTTGCACAAGTTCAGCGGGCTGATTACGAACACACTCACACACACACACACACACACGGACGCACTACCACAACCTGTACAACATTTGAGTATTATGAACCAAAATTCGGAGTATGTTTCATTATAGGTAATCAGTATGTGTGTACTGAGCCACAGTAAAAATCAATGACAACATAGGGCAAGCAATCTTTGAATAGTTAACAATGTTAACATATTTGTTAAATAAAATATTGTCTGTAAAAATTATCAATTTTGTTTCACTTGTGGAGTAATTTTCCACTGACATGAGACTGTAGTTAATGTAAACTGTTCATAAAATTATAACGTTTCATTACAAATTGGGTTATGCCAGTTAAATGAACTTTCATTTATGTATTTATAATTTTATATATTCTTTGTTTTTTTTTGTCAAAATATTTTGTTTAATTAACATCTGATTAGGCAGAACTTTTTGTTAGAGGGTCCTAAAAGGTTTGTTTCATTAAGAACATTTAGTATTCTTCGAAAGTTCATGGACACTACATGGACATATGTACAGCCAGTCCAGTATGGTTGTATTAAATTGTCATCGATACTCAAATAGTCAACAGGATTATCAAGAATAGTTCTGAATTACTATGTTAAAGCCAGACCAATCATTTGTAAAGTTATATAAGGAAAGTTTGAAATGGTCTTTTGGCAAAAACCTCGAGGATTTTGGACTCGATTTCTTTCAACAAACAAATGTTCTAGCCAGTGACAGAAGTACTCTGAACATATATTTCCTGGATATGGAGCATCGTGAAACTATCTCACGTTGCCCGTGGATCACCAACGCCTGCTGGGACCGTCTCAGAGCATCATTATTAGTTACCAGGCTTCTGCGAAGCCTCATTCTTTTATGGCTATCATATTTAGAATCAAATATAAATTATTCAACAATATTTAACTTTTTTCAAATGAAATTTTTTTTTCTCACTTCACAGCAGTCCAAGAAAATTATATATAAAAAATTCAGTAAAATTAAAAAGATGATAATAATATATATGGAAAAATAATAGACAGGTGTAAATTGAGAAAAAAAAAAAAACCTGACAATGCATTTTCTTAAACCAATAAAATTTTAAGTTTAATTTTTTTTGAACAAACTGAATAAAATCATTTTAAAATATTACTAATAATTTAAAATGATAATCACATAATATTTTTTATGTATAAAACCAATGTATGAAAATGCTGGAGAAAAATAATAAAAATTTCTCAATAAACATCTTAGCTTTATAGTGCGTTTATACATGTTAAATTTTTTTATATTTAATTTTTTGTGAATGAATCCTACTTTGTGTATCTTTTGGCAATGAATAATATAAAATAATTATATTTGTAATGCCAAATTGAATATCAAATCCTTCATGAATATAGAATATTTTTCGAAAACTCGCAGATCCTTTTTAGTTACTAGTTACCTGATTGCGTTGACACCGTGATGCCAGGTGCTGGTCCCAGCAACTACTTATATGATGCTGTTAAAGTACATTCGTGGAGGATAGTAGTATGCTTGTGCGGTTTAAATTACTGCTTAAAGAATAGCCAATCATAAAGATAACTCTTCTCCGTTGCCTGTAAACACAGCAGCAGTAGTCTGTCAAAACTGTTGTTGAAAATAGGCGGTGCATAAGCAGAATATTCTGATGATGAGTTCAGCTGAGCTTTGCAAAAACAATCAATATTTTCACTTCAAATACTAAGGAGATAGTTTTTTTTTTGTATTTTCCTTTCAAGCTTAACTAAAAGGAAATAGTGGCACAACAATACATGCTGTACATCTCTCACAATGATTATGAATCACTATCATAGTACCTATTGTATCACGGCGTGTATATGTATATAGTATCATCCAAAAGTATTTATATTTCAAAAAATGTTGCAACCATACTTAACACTGTAATTTTTCATGTAAATTATTTTGTAATGGAGCCACAAAAACCGGACGAATAGACTTGCAGTTAATGAGAGTTAATGCTGGCACTACCTCCTCAATGCTACCAACTCAGCTATTTGCTAGCAAGCAATATTACCAAATCAACCAATGCAGAAACATGACTTGCTGGAAAATAGCGAAATCAATTATGTTTAAGGTAACAGAATGAATTAGCCATAGGACTCATTCAAAATACACAGTTTAAAACAATATTCCATTTCATAACAGCCAAACTTAAATTCAAAAGTAATTTTAAAAAATTCCCAAAATCTAATCCTTTTTCTAAGTTATGCACTCTTATAATAGCTCTCTTTTCGTTTAACAAAATCAAATCAAAGAAAAATGGGAAATAATAACTAAAATATTTATGAAGACAATAAATTATTCAACCTAACATTGCTAAACACATCCTATAAAAAAAATAATGTTCGTTGCACTTTGACAGCTTATGATACAAATATCACAAATAACCACAAATTTTTTTTTATCCCCCAGTAAGAATAATTTCTACAGTTCATACACATTATGTACACTTTATGCAAATACAAAAAAAAAACCTACCGACACTAGTTATCACCGTTAATGTATCACATGTAAAATAAATTACATTAACTATGGCATTTCTTTTATCGCTCATCAAAACTCGTAACAAAAAAATATCAACTCATTGCATACACAAAAGAAATTACTTAAGTTTGCGAGCCTTACAAATAAATATTTGCGTGTGATGGCCGGCGCGGGGCCGGCGGGTTGGCAGCCCTGGGGCACTACGAGGGGGCTGCCTCGGCCGGGGGCAGCACGTGCACTTGCTGGGCCTTGCTGCTGTTGTAGACCTGGCCCGCGCTGAACGGCTCCAGCCGCGGGTGAGACGCGCTCGTGTCTGCACAACAGCCCCAACCCTGCCGTTACATGACGACACTTCACGTGGGGACAAGCTGCTACGCTGCCAACTCACAGGGCTACCCTCCTCTTCATCTCCTTCAAACTAGGAACAAACAATTGGCGATCCCTCCTCCTGGGAGCGACAGGGTTCATTTTCTCACGTGCACCACCCTGCCGCTGTTCCAGAGCCGAGCGACACAACGCCCTCTTTGGAGGCCTTCTCACAACTGAGCACCCAGCTGCCCGACTCAGTCTCGTACAGCGCTCTTAGGGCGTTCAGATCTCAGTTGTTATGCTATCGTGAGTGATGTATCAGTTTGAAGTCACTCTGAAGAGAGGGAAACTTTTCTGGACCAGTGGATCACCCTTAAGTGTGATACAGTAGAAAATTTTTTTTTTTTACAATCCCTAAACAAAAGTACATTTTGTGTGGCATGAAATTGCGTCCAAGTTGAACTTTATTTGAATTTAATTTCAAAATTATATAAATTTTTTGATTTAACATTTTGTAATAATAATTCGGTTGATGAAAGCCTCGTCATTGCGAAGTGACAAAATTATGGTCCCTCCAGGTTTGTATTATCGAGGGTTCCGCTGTATTTTGAAAAAAAGCACAATTATTTTTTTTTCCCACCACAGTGCTGGATCGCGTACCTTTCCCCGGCGTCTTCAGCTCGGCGGGGATGTACTTGGACAGACGCACGCCGGGCAGCGGCAGGTAGCCGCCCGTCATGGGCATCACGTCCAGCGCGACGTGCTGCCTGTCCGCCGTCTCCAGCGATATCACGCCTGCACACACACACCCCTCGCTCGCCGACTGCCTGCCAGGGGTGAGCCGAGCCCCGAGCACGAGCTAACACACGGAAGAGTCCCGCAGGACCTTGCCCTGTCCGCATCACAGAAAGTCCTGGATTGAACAGAATTTTGGCTTAAAACGCATGTAGTACGAGTGTTCACAAAACTGAATTGAAACTAATAGTTTAGCTGCATGACGCCCAGCAACGCGGAGAAACGATAAAAGACTGACGAAACTATTTACAGATGGCACTGCTGAACAAGATGGCCACCACAGTGGCGCACTCACGATCGATGGCGCCAAATTCAAATATCCAAACCACCACACATTCTAGCACTATGCCCAAACAACGAGTTTTAGATAAGTAAAGCAGTGAACAATTTTTTTTTTCCTTTCATACATACAACTTTTACTACAGCTTAATATCAGTTATAATTTACAACTGTATATGTAGCCTAGGTTTCGAGTAAACAAATCAATCAAAGCTTTTTTTTAAATATTTTATCTGACATCACCAAATTGGTTAATCAATTAAATGAGTTCAAACATCACAAAATGTTATAAAAACAATATAATATTTTTACTTCAATCCTGTATTTTTATGAAAATAAGCGTAGTACAACTTTGCCAAGAACAATATATTTGCAATTATGTAGTTTGGATTTCGAAAATATTTTAAACATTCTATTTGGTTATTCACTTTGCATCCAAAAACTAATATCCGCACAGGCTTAACGTAGACCTGTTTTTAATCTAAATACTCATGGAGTATTTTTGCGCTTAACAAAGACCTGTTTTTAATATAAATACTCATGGAGTATTTTTGCTACACGTTAAATTTTTATACTGTATCTGTGGCGTAAGCCTTGTTAGCTGGTTGACACGACGGCCCTTTTGATGGTTCGTACAGGGATTATACTCCCATTATGCGGGCAATATGATAATATTGATAATTGTAATGCTCGTCTACATTAGGCGTACTTGTTCGTGTGTGTCCCTTCAGGATATCATTGCTTGAGGCAATTGTATTTCGCTAAATTGTACCTTTTTTTTTGTATTTTATATGTCTTGATGTTCACTGACAGCATAACTTCTAATGATAAATTCTCATGATCATGGTATTTCACGTTAACCTTGTATGAAATGTTCTATTGCTATTGTGTATTGTGTAGCTTAATTATGCTCTGTGCTTAAGTAAAACTTGAATTTAAATATTCTCTTATTGGAAACTACCTTCGTGATCCCTGTTGAATGCATTGTTTTTTTTTTTTTAATACACAAACACCTTAGTTCCGGCCGACTAATTGAAGTCGGCCTCTCGTTTGGACGGCAATTATAGATGGATAAGCTTTGAAACTGATGTAGGGGCTGATGTAGGCACTGACCGGCGGTGCGGCCGCAGACGGCCCACACGTTCTGGTCCGTCAGCACCTCGTACATGAGCGAGCTGTGGCCCCCGGGGCACAGCCTCTGCACGTCCAGCAGCAGGCTGCACATGGTGCCCGAGCGCAGGAAGTCGGAGCCCTTGGTCGGCTCCACCCGGCACTTCACCGCGAACAGCGTCTGCGACAGCACGCACCTTTCCCTCGGGCTCGCCTCCCGGCCTTCACATTCCGTCGCGCCTCGTCACAGCCGCTGCGTTTCCCAGAACTCCACTCCCGTTCCTTCATCACTCTCGCCGAAGGAATGTGGTATGCTTAACACACTTGAGGAGGAAGGGCTGGGGGGGTTAGGGAACTCAAGACGTAACAGTGGAGGATGTCGAGTCCAGGTAACGTACAGCAAATGTCAGAAAAACAAACAGTAGGAGAGAGAGAGAGAGAGAGAGAGAGACCATGTTTGTGAAGCACAATACAATCAGATCTGAGTTGGGTAGTTTGGTAATCTACAAATGAGAGAGCTAATTTTCAAACAATTTTTTTTTATTTCCCTTAACTTTATGTAATTTTTGTTTGTAACCGGAAATAAGGACAATCAACTGCTTTAAAATTACAATTACCACTCTCATCTAAAGTGGAAAAAAAAAATTTAATTAAAAAAAAAATTGTGCTCGTGGAGTGCACGCACAACAGAAGTGAAACTTCTTGCTTTTTAGGTATAGACAAAGATAAATTATTTCCAGTTTCGATAAAAATATCCACGTAAAAATGAATTATGATTACAAACTCAATCGGTAACTCTTTCCCACACTAGTAAAATGAAAGAACCAAGGCAGCGTCAGTCGTCACCTTGTAGTCGGTGACGTCGAAGTTGCACCTGTAGACCATGAAAGGGTGCTCGCCGGCCGGCACGGGGCGGTACCTCACGCTGAAGTCTGTCTTGATCGGCGTGGTGTCCGGGGTCCCCGCCACGTCTATCTCCCACATGAAGGAGGCGTTCATGCCGTCCCCCACCACCTGAGTCAGTCCGATACCTCCTCGCAAACACAGAACCTGTTTACCAAGTACAGTAGGGGCTCGACTAACCGATTTAATGAACCGCGGCCGCCTCGGGTAAGCATAATCTTGGGCACGGATATAATTTGATGGTTTACAGCTAGCCCGGTGGTAGCATTTTCCCAGTTTTTCTTCAGTGAAAATTATATCACTTCATTTCATGATTTGCTTATTCATGTACTATTTACAATACATGAATATATTTTCTTACTATTAAAGCCATTTTGTGGTAGCTTGGAATGGATGGTATTACCATTACATGACCTAGTATTTATATCTCTTCTATTCTTATCTTCGATTCTGAGTATATCAATTAGGTTAATTTTATTAAGATTTTCTATGATGGTCAGATTATTTCGAGTTCAAGCAAATGTTTCAACAGTCTTTAGGTTGGCTTGGATAAAATAGAAACTCGGGTTAGTCAAAGCACAGTAAATCGAGACACTACTGTACTACAAACTTTTATATAAAATACATAACACTTTGAAGTGTCTTATCATGGACAGTGGCAGACCTGTGGGAGGGGCAATGGGGGCGATCCTATCCCCACCCCTCTCACAAATCAAATAACAACCCTTTTAACCATAGAAACTGGAGAATGTAAAAATAAAAAAAAGCATCTACTCCAGGCTGCAACCAGACCTTTGACGCAAGTTCATTTTTTTTTTAATTTATGTGTATTTTTCTTAACTTTGATACTGTAAAATAAAGTATAACCACAAACCACTGTTTAGACAATTCATGGATCAATTTATTTTGGAGTTTTAACATTTTTTAAATTGATTTCATTATATAAATCTACGGATTAAAAAAAAAGGAACAACAGATTCTTACAAGTTGCTCGAAATTTTTTTGTGTCGCTGAGAACAAATATTTTAACATTTTTTTATTTTATTTAGAAATTCATAAAGAGGTTATACTTTCCAAGATGCTGTCCTTTCAAGAGACTGTTATTTATTGTACAGCATCGAACTGGGGGGTGCACGACGGCTTTGAATATATATACTGTATAGAAGTCGCGAGTGGATAGGATTTACTCTACGTTTTTCAGGAGCGTATGATGAGCAGCTTGGGAACTTCACCGCTGTACAGCGCTGCCAAAACGCCCTGTATCGTCTTAGGTTGTTATTTACACGTTAGAGCGCAGCACTGTCGCCCACTGTCATTCCCCCGCACCCCCCACCCAACATTCACTGCAGCTCAAGGTCGTTCAACGAGAGTTTGTGCATCACAAAACTGTCGGGATGAGAGGTGGGGTAGAGGGTGGGTGGAGGACAACGCATGTTTGAGGGAGGGTGGGGAACAGGTGTTTGAAGAGTTCGACACTTGTCCGCTAGGGACCACCACAAGTCGATGCCCTAGAGATGGTGGCGATTGAGGCGGTGAATTAACCAACTATCTCAAACCGTATTAGAAATTTAAACCTGGGCTGGGGACTTCTATACAGTATATATATACAAAGACGACGGGGAGGGGCGGGAGCAGTTACCAGGGGGTGGTGGGAGGGCGGGGCGAGGCAGCGCAGGGGCAGGTGCGGCTCCGAGGACACGGCCAGCCCCGCCCCCTCCAGCTCCAGCCGCCGCGCGCTCAGCCCGCACACCTGCACCTGCAGGAACTTGGTGGCGCGCGCCGTGTGCAGCCGCAGCGACGACGTGAAGGGCGGCTGGAAGTGCAGGGGCGCCACCCGCTCCTCCGCCTGCCACGGGCACTGGATGCACACCTGCCCACGCATCCACGCTCAGCTCAACACCTGCCCATGCACGTTAGCCACTGCATTCACGCTGAGATGCACACCTGCCCACGCACATTAACCACTGCATTCACGCTCAGCTCAAAACTTTTTAACTCAACCATTACATGACACACGTGATTCCATGGCTTTATACATTTGCAGATTTCTTTATCTTAAACAGGAGGTTTCAGTTTTATTGTTTTTTATCAATTCTATTAGTTCATAAAGAGTGTGTGTTACTCAACAAATACGATGCAACGATGCTAAAATGTTTCTTAGTACTTTTTCACCATATTGTGCATTTCTGATCTTGACACTTGAGTGTATATGTAAGTATATGTATCTAATTGTGTGCCAACCATTAAAGGCTTTGTCCTGTTGGTTGGCATGTTACAATTACAAATAAATAAACAAATAAATAAATAAATAATGCTTTTTTTGTAATAATGATTTGTAATATTGACGTCGAGGACAGAATTACTCTGAAGAATGAAAAAAAATATATACATAATTTGTGCATTTGAACAATGTGCATATATCAGTAATTTTAAAAGAGTAATTAAGATTAATTGATTTTTTCTATGCAATTTGTTAATACGTTTTGGTAAAAACGCAATGCTAAATAAATGATTCACTGAATTTAATACATTAATAGATAGTTTTTTTTTGTGATTTCAGTTGAGGTTTATTAAATACTGACTAATTTAATGATTTTTAGTTGCTTTTGGAAGTTATATGGTGTACTGATAAAATTTTCATTATTATTTCGATTTCATCCCAATTCACCACTAGAACTAAATTACTTCCTGTGAACTGGGAACAGGTACATGTTCACATTCTTATCTATACCCAGTCAGATTTAATTACAGTTTTTCCTAGACATACATTTAAAAAAAAAAAAAAAAAAAAAATCTAAATATGTTTGAAATATAAATGGGTTCATTTTTGTACATTAGAACAAGATTTTGCATGTAAACCACATTTTTATAGTTCCATTTTCAACAACGTAACTATATAATTTTGTAATCAGTCTCCAACTAAACCTTCTGACACATACTGGAGGAATTAGGCTAGGTTTAAACACTAGACAATGCAACAACACTACACGCAAAACCTACGCAAGAAAATCACAGTTTTTTACAAAGCACACAAGTCGCAAGACGTAAAACAGTAGAAAACGTATTTTTACGCCGGGCTTCTTTTCATTAACTCACATTTATCTCGAAAAAAAAAAAAGAAATGGTCAATAATTTGATTTTAAAATGTTATAATCTACTATTACTGTGTGAAAAGTTTCAACAAGCGTAAAACATGATGTATATATAATTTTTTAAAAAATTGTGAGCTTCGTTGCGCTATTGTGCCGTACATATTTTATGAACTACTGCTCTCAAAATGTAATTTCAGAAAATTCTGCATCTTGCGTTTCTTGTGATCTTGCATGGGTTTAATGAATCCAGCCTTAAGAGGCCACTCCAGTGTTTGAGGGGCACTACGCAACCCACGTTAACCTCATAAGATTCAATGCTATTTTCATTTTGCTTATAACTAATTAACTAATATAGATTTTGAAATGATGCTTGCTTGATATGTAAGACAACGATGCTCTTATTAAAGCCCCTTTCATCAAAAACGTGCATAAATTATGGTTCAAACATAGACAATACACTTATGCATATTAGTAAAGATTAGTATAAAACCATAATTTATGCACGTTATTGAAGAAAGGGGCTTTGATAAGAGCATTGTTGTCTTACATATCAAGCAAGCAAGCAAGTTAATTAGTTATAAGTAGGGCCTGGAATTTTTCGAGATTGCGAATTTTGCGAAAATTCGCGCGAATTTCGCATGAAAACGCGAAAAGTAAGTACATTCGCGAAAACCACAACATTTCTATATTACACTGCGAATATATCCCCGAAAAGTACCATTACAGTAGAATCCCGCCGATGCGAGCCCCCTTTGATGCGTCCATTCCGTTTATATGACCGTTTTTTGAGAAAACATGAAAAATTTAAGCAGAGAAAGTCGAAAATTTGAGTAAAATCGGCTGAAAAACAAGTCTGTTACACTTTGTTGGGCTCTATGCGTTCACATTTATCTTGGCGAGAGCTGTACTGTAAGCAGCCAGGCATACAAAAGACGTCTAAAAATAGATACCACCCTCTAGACTGGCCACGCGGCAGTGTCTAGCCGAGCTCGGTGCCTTCACTATCGCACGAAAAGCCGTCTCAGCTGTCATGTTATCTTACCCGCCCGGCGGCTTGACGTCATACGTGACGTGACGCGACGCGACGCTTACCTCTCCCATCCCCTGCTAATTCTTCAAGGCTTATCCCTCCCAGAGCCACAAACCATGTAAAAACAACCCCCCCCCCCCCTTTTTTTTTTTAACAGCTAACATTTCAACCTTCTGCGTGAGAAACTGTCAGCGTGTTTTTTTCTCTCTTTTTTTTTTACGCTGCGAAGGGGCGTGGAAAAGATACTAATTGCTTGAGCTGTCAAAATAAACATCGCTGACGGCAAGGGCGGGAGCGCATCCTGTCGGTCTGTCGCTGTGATTATCTACTCCAAAAACATGTCACAGCATTTCAGGATAGCATTGTTCTTATTTCTTTCGTTTATAGCCGAATTTTTTCTACTTGATCCACACAAGGTTAAAGTATCCTTTAACCCAAGTCTTGTGTTTTAGCATAATTACCTTATTTTTACATAAGCCGTGTTCGTGTATGGTTTTGATGCTCAAAATTGATCTGGGGTATAGTTCACACTAAGTTTTTTCTCATTTGTGCACTGGGGTTTGTTCAAGTGGCAACCCCGTGTTCCTCCACTCCATTAAATACGAGCATATCAGTAGAGGAAACATGGGTTTTATTGTACTGACAATAGCACAGTGATGTGCAAATTTTGCAACTGTAAAGTTTCATGGGATAGAAAAGATTTAATTGACAAACACCTAAAGTCGGCTAAGCATGTGGCATTGGCAGCCAAAAAAAAAAAAAAAAAGAAAGAAAATTTGTAGTTGCAAACATCTATAGCAACGTGTCTGTTTTGTGTAACTGTTTTGGATTTAATTGGCTGTTATTATGCATATTAGCCTATTCCTAGTATACATGGATTGTTTATTAAATATGTAAACTATTATATTCAATAACTGCACAATTTAGTCAACATTTAAAATACCGGTAAAATTTCCATTGCATAACGAAAATACCGACTTTAAACCACCGCTTTTCTAATTTGAAAGTACCGCTTTTTGCATATTGAAAACACCGAAATTTTCCAGGCCCTAGTTATAAGCAAAATGAAAATAGCATTGAATCTTATGAGGTTAACGAGGGTTGCGTAGTGCCCCTGAAACACTGGAGTAGCCACTTAACTTCTCTGAAGTAAAATTGTATAAACATGATGGGGAATCAGACTCCTGCCGTGATGAGTGTTTCTGGGCAGAGATCGGACGAGGGAGCGCACGTGCCTTATGGTCGACGGGCGAGGAGTCTCGCCTGGGCGGCAGCTCGGCCAGCACCGCCAGCTCCACGGACAGGCTGCCGAAAGGGCCGGCCGCAGGCAGGGGCACGCTCACCTCCCGGGCCAGGGGCTCCCCCCGGCCGCGCAACTGCATCGCCAGGCCGCGCGACGCGCGCAGCCGCAGCTCCGAGCCCTGCGGCACGACGACGAAACCCCCTTTCCGCAACGCCGGCACGGGGCTCTCTCGCTTGGAACACTACCCTGTTCAACAATACCATTTGCTTCCTCCAGCAATAAAATTAACGACCGACAGATATTGGTCTCTCCTGTGCACAAATTTAGGCTTAAATTAACAGTTTGTTGATGTTTCAGCTTCCGAGCGACGTTCAACCCCTTGGCCCCCACAAGGGAGGGGCTGGGTGGACCCCTGGGTCCAGGGCCCAGGCCCAGCCCTGTTTATTTATATCTCAGCGTGTGGAATAAATATGCATACTCGCTGTGGTTATTTTCAAGTAAAATAATTTTATAAATAAAGCTTAGTTTGGACTTATAAAATAGTAACCATAGTTATATCCTGTATTTTCAGGTTGAATAACATTCTAAAAAGAGTGTAGGTAAGAAATAACCATGCAATTATAATGTAGCACGTGACTGTAAAATTGAAGGGGGGGGGGGGGGGGGGAAGAGAGAGGGAGAGTTTCAACCCTATACTTCAACTGCGGTTGTGTTCAAATGAGCATGAGACCAAAAAATTATTTGATTTTTTAAGTGTCGACGATGAATAACTTACATACATTTTTTTTTAATCTGATTAAAATTATTGTTTATTGTTACCTTTTGTTACAAAGGCATTTGCATCTTTCTAGTATTTTTTTAGAAATTGCGATACAGAAAGTCACCAATCTTGGTTTCAAATGTTTTAGTCATCAAATTGTTTTATATTATTTAATGTTACAAATGTTGGCTCAGTTTAACCACAGTAACATAACCAATGGAATGTCTTGTTATTAATAATTATTAATAACCAACTATTACAAATACTTTCTCATATGAATACATTATTGGTGTTTAAAATTTATATATTTTTTTTTCTTTCAGTACAGTACACTCCCGATTATCTGCGAAATTAAGTGGCAGGGCCACCGCGGATAGTGAAAATTGCGGATAATCCGCAAAAGAGCCGAAAATGGAAACAAAAAAGGAAACATTAATTTTAACTTAAAAAGCTAAACATTTATGTACATTAAAAGTTACAATTACAGTAACATTTTTTCTGAATAATTAACATACAATACATTTCAGTAATGTAAACAAAAAAGTGCTCAACCATACGACTAGAAACAAAGTGCGACAGAGACAATAATAGCAACGCATGCCAGCCTACTGCGCGAGTTCCAAGAAGGCCTGTGGCGTTTTACTGTATACTGCACACAAAACACTCGTCAGTAGAGTTCGAATTTGCTCACTTGTAATAAAATATAGATTTACATTATGTGCTGTATTTTTTCGTAGCATGCGCGGATAATAGGGAGTTTACTGTATGTATAATACTGTAATAATTAGGGGTGTGTGGGAATAGGTTTTTGTACTGCGGGAAATTTTCGGGAAAAATAAATTATTCCCGCGGGAAACGGGACGGGATCGGGAAAATTAAAAAAAAAAAAAATAATAAAATAATTAATTAATTCTAATATGAGAAGATGGCCATTTAAACATTTTTTTGCAAAGTTAGTTGTTTTTTTGCTGCTATTTCTTTTGTCTGCTTCACTTTCCCTTTTTTCAGCGGCGACTTCATATTTTTTAGCATCCTCAAATTATTTTTTTATAGAGGGATGTTTATTGAGATGTCATAGTAATCCAGACGTGCAACCATGTTCACATCTCAAAAAATTTTCACACAAGACACACTTTTCCAGGGATTTACTGTCTGTCAGACGTTCAAAATACTTCCAAACACTTTTAGGTTTACAAGTAACAAGCTTATCGGTTGCGACCTCCATTATTTGTAGGCTGCTAGTTTGTTTTAATATACAACGGCATCGAAAATAGGAACATATACTTTGCACAAGCCTTAATAACGTAACGTCAGCCGACAAAGCCCGCCAAACTAACCAGTAAACAACTATTTTTTTCCTCCCAAAGCAAAATCATAGATGTTTAGATACTCGTGAACAGGGGTGTAAAACTTCGTGATTTCATATTTTTCAAAGTGCCAATACAGTTCTCTACATCGCCACTGCTATCAAGTAATGAGAACGGTTACGCTTCGTTATGTAACGCAAGTCTAGTATTTCTTATATCTTTGGCGAAAAGGTTGGATGCGCATGTGTTTTGTTTGTGTCTAAGGAACCACAGTGGTTTTAGGTTAAATATTCAATGGTGATGGCAATAACGTTATATAACTGACTATTCACGTATCTTGCAAATTTGTACCCTTGAAGAAATATATTTATGAACGCATACAATATTTAAGGTACTCCATGTACGTATTTTATATTCCAATTAGATATGTGTAAACGATTATCATAATTCACTGCACACCACAGCTGTCGCTACGATCGGCATACGTTTAAAAGATGTTTTGCGTTTAAATATTACGGAAACCCTTCAAAAATGTACGAATCCATAAAAAATATTGTTGTAAAAACAGTTTGAATAGATAGAAAACATTTTCACATGATTAGTAAACATTTGTAAATTTTTAAACAATTTCCCGAAAAATTCGGGAGTAATAAAATTCCCGCCCGGCATTTCGGGAAGCCTATTTTCCCGACTTTATTCCCGAAACGTCGGGATCCCGCACACCCCTAGTAATAATACTGTCAAAAGACACTTTTTTTTATGGGCTTAGAAAAATTAAAAATAGTAAAAATGAAAAAATAAATTATTATTAGAGACCCGTGAATTTCGCGGATTCAATGACCTCCAGGATAGACTCCAATATCCTCTACACACTCAGGGAAATGCCAACTGTTCATTGGCTGTTGACTTGTGAGTCGTCTCGACTGGGTGGCCTGTGATTCGACACTTCTATGAGTGAAGGTCTCTAATTGGCCCTCAGTCCTCCAGATTAACAGAGAACCAATGGCAGAAGCAGCACTAAGGTATAATTATTTGAATTTTAGCATAACACGAAATGAATCCGCGAAATACACGGGTCTCTAATTATTATTGATGGTATAGGAAAAAATGTCAAGAGGCCCGGCGACAGGAGAAAAGGGCGCGAGGCGGACCGTACCTGCTGCAGCACGTGCGTGCCGGTAGACACGGACAGCACCATGAGCTGCTCCACGCCGGCCAGGAGGTCGCCCTCCCCCTTGTTGAGGGAGACGCTGGCCGGCTCCCGGCGCACCTCGAACCCCACCCGGGGGCTCAGCGCCGGGGACAGGAACTCCAGCCGGCCGGCCGCCGCCTGCAGCGACAGCTGGCCCAGCCGGTACCAGCCCTTGTCCCGCGCCTGCCGAACACCCCCCCCCCATCGCTCAACTCTTCACAACTGCTTGCAGACAAGGTCTCTCATCCGGCTACGACGGGACGGCCACGCCAAACTAGCAATCCTGCCCAGTTGTAGTTTTAACGAGTGACGGGTCAAATCCCAATTTTCTAAAATCCAAAATCTAAAATTTGAATCCCAAAGAGTGCTTCATATCGTGGGCGTACAAGGAAAACCCTATAATGAAATTATGACAAAAATTTATTTTTATATTCATATGGGTTTGTAAAATATTGTATAATATATACGGTACTGAAACATATTTAATCTAACATAATAATATACTTGTCATATAATATACTTGTCATGAAAACACATTAAACTGGACTTTGTCACATGAATAACTCATGGACTTGGTGGGTTTTTCTTGTACACCCACAATATATACCCCTCAAAACCAGTCCAGGTCTCAAGGGTCCAGAATAAAAAAAAATCTGTACAAGAAATGAAAAAATACTAACTATAGCGCTGAAACGTTTAATCCTTTGAATGTTTTAGTCGTGAACGCTATGCTGCCGCATCTGCCTGTAGGATTTGGCAGGTGTGTGACCTCTCCAACCAACCACAGCACAGCCTTCACGAAACCACAGCAGGACATAAATTTCTTGCCCCTTGCACCGAGACCTTTTTGACAGAGATTGCAAAAAAAAAACATGAAGTCAAGTGACATCACTTTTAACCAAATCACAAAAGTATATCGAAAATTTACCAGTCAATTCTGGTGCATGGCAACAATTCAATTAACTTCCCGGAGGCTTTTCCTCAAACTCTCTGAACTCTCTCATTCTTACGCAAAAGCCAACTATTTCACCAGCTTATTCATTCAAAGAAAGAACCATAGCCAAGAAAAAGTACAAAGGAAATTTACATTACCACTCATTTTTTTAACAAAGCACAACAAGCCACACTTAAACACGTGAAGGCACATAAACCTGTAAACGCACAAACAAATAGGTAAAAATAACACCTAGGGGCCTATTCACTATAAAGCAAAATAGATTGTCAGAAAACCTTAAAAAATAATGAAACAATGTAAATTATGATTACAAAACATAATGGCAAACACCGAAATACTTCTTGTAATAAAAAAAAACTGTTATTTCAATGATATGAGAAAACCTAACCAATGTACTGAACATGATGGGACTCCACAATAATTATGTAGTTAGTTAAATTATTCAACCATTGGGGAAGGTAGTAGCCTGGGTTGTTACAAGGTGGGAGCCAAAGCTCAGCGAGGTGTGGAGGGGAGGGAGGGAGGGAGGGAGGGAGGGAGGGAGGGAGGGAGGGAGAGAGGGAGAGAGGGAGAGAGGGAGAGAGGTAGAGAGGGAGAGAGGGAGAGGGAAGAGAGGAGATGGGAGAGGGGAGAGTGGAGAGGGGAGAGGGGAGAGTGAAGAGGGGAGAGTGAAGAGGGGAGAGGGGAGAGTGGAGAGAGGAGAGGGAAGAGAGGAGATGGGAGAGGGGAGAGTGGAGAGGGGAGAGGGGAGAGTGGAGAGGGGAGAGGGAACAGGGGAGAGTGAAGAGGGGAGAGGGGAGAGTGGAGAGGGTAGAGGGTAAAGGGAGAGGGTAAGGGGAGAGGGTAGAGGGGAGAGGGGAGAGGGGAGAGTGTAGAGGGGAGAGGGGAGAGGGGAGAGGGGAGAGGGGAGAGGGGAGAGGGAAGAGGGGAGAGTGAAGAGGGGAGAGGGGAGAGTGGAAGAGAGGAGAGGGAAGAGAGGAGATGGGAGAGGGGAGAGGGGAGAGGGGAGAGGGAAGAGGGTAAGGGGAGAGGGTAAGGGGAGAGGGTAAGGGGAGAGGGTAGAGGGGAGAGGGGAGAGTGTAGAGTGTAGAGTGTAGAGTGTAGAGTGTAGAGGGGAGAGGGGAGAGGGGAGAGGGGAGAGGGGAGAGGGGAGTAGGGAGATGGGAGAGGGGGAGAGGTAGGAGGGGAGATGGGAGGGGCGGAGGGTCGAAGCACGCACCTGGCAGGTCAGGAGGAAGGAGTTGGCGCCTGGCGCAAGCGTGACATCCTGAGCAGACAGGCAGTACGAGAAGTCCCCGCGCGCCGTGGCGGATGTCTTCCTGCTGCGCCCCTGGCTGTCCCTGCGCCTGCAACACAGCACCACGTCACCGCCGACACAAGCGTCACTCCACGCTGGGCTAGCGCCTGCTGGGTAAGACGATAACCTGTTCATTACTAATCCGCAGAGACCTGTAAAATTCGCGATTTCAAATCCCTAAAGGATAGACTCCGTGATCCTCTATGCACTCGTGCAAATCACATCCGCTGATTGGTTACCGACTCATAACACCTGTTTACTGGAATGATCGTGATTCGCTAAATCTTCTGTTAAACATTTTTCATCGGTCCAGAGTCCTTCAGATAAACTGTGGCCCAATCTCACTGAAGCAAAATAATGTCAAAAGTATTTGGACACTATCCTATCACGAAATTAATCCGCGAATTTTACAGGTCTCTACTAATCCGGTATGGCTGTGAACTATAATGTGCCGGATGTATATTTGCTTTTACTGCACCATCAATTCTTGTAATGCTAACGAAAAAGTCCGCTTTAAGATGGTATTTGTCATTGTCATTATAGTAGTATTGTAAATTTATAACAAATGCAATGTTGAAAATGGACACATCTTCTACCACGTATTGGTCTGGTGTGGCATCACATGGCGGAGAAATCAAGATAAATGTGTAATGCAAGTCCCTTCAGTGCTTTCAAACATCTGTACCGGACTTTTGATGCCTGAAAATCATTCTGAAAACATGCGTTGTAGCCATTTTCACTCTTCCAAAAATACAGTTTAAAAACTTAAGCATGAAAACAGAACTACTCATTCATATTCAGCATATTTTTTAATGCATTTTGAGAACAGATCCCACTCGAATCTCATGAGCAGTTCTGAAATTGTGTGGTTTCTTCTGAAACTCTGCACACCATATGTTGAGCCCAGGTAAGTAGCCCTCTTAAAGGTAAACCTCAGAAGGCCTGTGCGAAGCTACAACTAAACAAATCAATCACAGTTATTTTGAATTTTCAAATTGACTTTGCCAGGAAATTTGCTGTTCATTTCATTTGAAGCTTCGGTTTTGATGAAAAAATTTGCATCTTATGTGAAGGTTCACACTTGTTCCAAAGTTTTAAAATATGTACTGCTCAAATATGGTATTTTTGTGTTGTTAATGTTTCGCTTGAATAAAGTTTGTTGAAAAAAAAATCAAACCGTTGATTTCAACATTTTTTTATTAAATGATGTTATAAACAGGGCCCAATTGGTTAATCACTTAAACAGTTCAAACATGACATATATTATACTTTTTTTTTTACTTTGATGCTGTATTTTATAAAATAAGTGTATTACAGCTTCGTTGAAAATAATATTCTCAATTTGATTTGACTTTGCAAATAGTTTTAACCTTCGTAGGGACACGGAAATTTTGCGCATTCATTCAGTCGCAAGCTAGAATGCAAACCTTCACACTCTCGCACTGTGTTCGTGATTGGACCGCAGTTGTTCGAACACACCCCTCCGAGACCGTGAGCCGACGACGCCCAGCCAGGAGAGAAGTAGGCTGATCGGGTAGTGCCGATTAACAAGAGGATAAACATGCCCTCGCCGAGGAATCAACCAACGGGAAAGCGAACATGGGTCGAGCACACCCATTACCTTACATTCTACTCTGAAGCCGGACGAATCCGCGAAGTTTTCCGGGTCTCTGAACATTCGCTTCGCGTAAAGAGAAACGGTATTCGCACAGGCGGCCCGGGACTCGGGGCCGGGCGGGGCACGTACCGGAGGAACTGCTTGGGGTTGCGGGACACGATGCTGACACAGCTGAGGCTGCCGTCCTCCTTGTGGTCCAGGTGCTCCACCATGTGCAGGCACAGCTGCGCGGGGTTGGCAGGCCTGGCGTCCGCCGTGCTGAGCCTGCAACACACACACGCCACGTCAGCACGGGATGAACGAGCTAGCCACGGCTCGGTGTGTCTCCTTGACGTCAGGATCATTAGAAGGAGGTCTACAACCACTCGAAAATTTCAAATTTAGAACTGAATTATTTTATAATTAAATTAACATTTTTAATTAATTTGTTTTGTTGCATACGTTTCATTTCACCGTTTATTGTTTACGTGACAGACAACAAAAATATTTCCACTACCGA
Organism: Bacillus rossius redtenbacheri; assembly: GCF_032445375.1. Lineage (NCBI taxonomy): Eukaryota > Metazoa > Arthropoda > Insecta > Phasmatodea > Bacillidae > Bacillus > Bacillus rossius. The sequence goes on along the minus strand of NC_086339.1, from coordinate 9,715,510 downwards.
GAAAAAAGGTCTAAATAAATTGCAAGCTTGAAAAAGCGTAAGTTATTCAGGATTTTTCCGTACAACCGTAAAGTAGATAATTTTCCGTACAAATTACGGGTAAACCGTAAAAGTTCGCGGACGTGCAACAGATGTATCAAAAGAGACTCGTTCACAAAAAAAAATTTTATTAAAAGAATCTAACTATGAAACCAAGAATTTTTATCTATAAAATTTACAATTTGTTTTCTGCAACTTAATACGTACATATGATCATATACGTAACTTACAATCCGTGAATATGATTTATATACTTTTCTCTATTACATTTTACCCGTATTTTACATCAATTTATTCTTGCACTTCTGTGAAGTGTGAAAAACATTTTTTTTTACTGTATGTATGGATTTAATTATAAAAATACTTGATATTCATGATTAATTTGATTTTCGATAGAAATTAAAAAAAAAAAAAAAACAGGAAATAAAAATTGTGGAATGCAAACTAGCAGATCCAAGATGGCCGCCAAGGTACAAGTAGAGGTCAATGTCAAAGGTCAAGGTAATCCAAAATGGCAGCCGCGACAACACAATCCAAGATGGCGGTCGGCACCGAGTACCACAGCCAGAAGCCAGGGCCAAAAAGTACCTTCAGTCATAATATCATTAAGAAAAACCACATCTGCTTTATTAAAGAAGAATTGATCGAAGCTGAACTGCCAGCAATGACTCACTGACCTGTGGGCGCAGGCGGGGGCAGGGGCGGGGGCAGGGGCCGGGGAGGGCCTGCGGGGGTCGTGGGGCCGCGCCGAGGGCACCCCGGACCCCCCGGCCACCGGCGCCGGCAGCTCCTCCACGGAGAGGGCGACCCGGGGGCAGGGCAGGGGGCGCGGGAGCCGGCTGTCCAGGCACACTCGCACCGCGACCTCGCTGCCCTCCGTGATGGGGCGTGCCTCGCACACCTCCACGCCGGCCAGCGCGAAGGCATCGCTCAGTGCCGCCACCACGCCTCCCGCCTCTGCAACCACACACACAAACCACTCACCGACACCCCTGGCTTCAGGGAGCCACGCCACGATGGGCGGGGAAGCACGTGTGAGGGGGAGCAAGATGAACTCTCACCGATCTGAAACCCAAACTGGATTTAAAAAAAAAAAAACTGCCGTTACGGTGATTCATTCCAGCATTCTCCTCTCTACTTACCTGCCCTTTATATCAGGTGATTAAGTGAATCATCCTTTTTTATTTGAGTTTTGCATATTCAGATTTAATTAACAAATTACCAGCTGCTTTGAAATTTGTTTTCTCAATAATTATTCCAAAATCAGCAAAATATTTAAGCCAAAACGGTTTATTTTCTTCATGACCAAAAAATAAGTAATTTCAAATGGTTTCTTGTACTAAATCAGCAATAAAAACTGACACCATATATATTTATTTCCTTTCCATAAATACACACTTAGGATTAGTACAATAGAACTTTTATTTTAACCTCTCTAATTTACTATTTTCTGCATTTCACTTCACTTAGCTGTGGTGTCAAGCCACACATAATAATACAGCATCTCGCATATCGTCGCTTCAGAAATAACACTGCCTAAAGGACATTCTTTTTTTGAAAATAGTTTTTTTTTTTGTTCCTCCATGGAAACGTACACATTTGGAATCTTTTCACAATGTGTTTCACTGAAAATCCAACACAAGACGATGCTAAGGTCTTTTTTTTTTTTCAACACGGGCTATCATTCAGTTACAGCATGGCACATAAAGTTATAGAGCTCTCCTGAAATATTTGCTTTTTGTCACACTGGCGGTGCTGTTTCTTAAGCGACAATACATAAACCCTCTGTCTACACTTCCCTATATCGTAATCTGCTTTGCCCGTGTCTGACATGCAGAGAAAATGAAGGTTCCCCCGCACAGGCGACGTGGAAATGCAAGCGTACCAGGGGGCATCTGATCGAGCGCCTGCAGCATCTGGTCGAAGTAGGAGACGCGGGTGGCGTCGTCCAGCAGCTGGGAGCTGGCAATGGCCGCACACGTCTTCACCAACCTACGCCACGGACCAATCCACAACTGTACCTCACAAACACACGGACGAGCACGGTACACACTGCACCACACCTTCTCTGAACAGTTCTCAAACACCTGCATGGCTTCACGTTTCTGCTTCGCCTTTCTTTGAATTTACAATTTGCTATGTGATTTCACAAAAAGACTGTAATTTTCTGTAATTACCATCATACTTAAAGAGTACCCTTTAAAAATAATACATAGTAAATTGCTGTACCACATCTGACCAGCTTAAACAAATTTGTATTTCATAATATTTAACTAATAAATAATATTTAATATTACACGTGATTTAACTGATTCAATATATAAGAAATATTTCAATACATCCTTGAATTTGGAACGCTAATGCTATCATCTGAATGAGCGTATTTTCATATTTGGTCATTTGGAAAATTGTAATTTCCAAAAAGGGAAATTTCTAAACCTTTTCAGTGTCACATCCGTTTATACGTGAATTGTCGGATCAATTTTATCGGAATTACACACATTGTTCGTCTTTTCAGAGTTGATAACAGTTTTGTTTCAATTCGTATCGTCTTTTCGAAGATCGTGGGTAACGATAGTTTGGATCAAAACTTAGTGCCCCATTTGACATTATTTAACTGATTTTTTCTAATTTTATGGCTGGAAGTACATATATGAGTCTTTTCAGTTAAACTGAATTCAGTACTGGCAACTCGGGTGCATTCTATAGAAACCCTTGACGATAAGAGGTTTCAGTAGTCTGTATAAACAGTTGTATTGGTATGGCGACGCGTGACGGGAAACAGTACCTGGGAGCGTCGCCGGGCCCCCGGCAGCAGCGGGCCAGTGCCAGCCGCGCGGGCGGCACCAGCCGCGCCCAGCCCTCGTCCTGGAAGGCCTGCAGGGAGTCCTGCAGAAGGGCGGCCGCCTTGTGGCCGTGGCCCAGGAGTAGGTGGAAGCGGGCCAGCTCTCGGCCCACCGCCCGCGCGCTCCGCAGCCGCCCCACGTGCTTGTACGTGCCCATCGCCAGCTCCGCCGTCTCCTGCCGGGGGCACGCCACCACTCCGCATCACACTCCCGTTCGCCTTCCCTCGGCTTTCACAGCGCTCTTTCCGTTTAGCCGCGGGATTAGGTGGCGCCAGGGGCACAACAACAGGGATGGGGGGGGCAAGGGTATTTTGCCCCCCCCCCCCCCTCTGAAACCTTGAAGCGGGGGCAAACGGGGGGCAAAGAAAGTGCTGTGTAATCAATTTTTAGATAATAAAACTGCCTAAATGGCACCATTTCCACCTTGATATACAAATTTTCCCGGATACCCCCCCCCCTTTAATAGGGGGGATCGATGATTCTTTATAAATAGGTATATTGCCCCCCCCCCCCCCCCCCACCCCTTTGGAAATTTAGTTGTTGCGCCCCTGGGTGGCGCGGTAACCCTCGAAACAAACAAAAAAAAAAAGTAACAAATCAACATAATAATGCTCTCGAAAAATGTTTATTTACACCAGAAGTAGGTTTAAAAAAATTAATTATTCTTACAAGATGAACATATGTATGTGCGCACGTAGTTACATAGGTAGTTATAAAGTTTACTCTCGCACGAGATAATCCGTCCGCAGTCCTTGGTGTTTCGAGATAAAAACACCTCTTCTTCTCTTGAGACTGAAGTTTTTTCAAAACCATTTTGTCATAATGTGATGGATGTATCATCTTGTTCCTCCAGATATTGAATGAGCCCTTCAATGTGTTTAAGAGCTGCCTCTTGGCTCATTTTCTTCTTCGTCTTATGCTCTTCTTCTTCACTCTCCTCCAAAACCATACCTGATGCTCTACCTATGATTTGTTCATCATTAAGATGTTCAAAGCCTGGGTCATTGGCATCGCAATTAATCCACTAAACAATGTTTTCTTCAGCGATATCACTTCATCCAGAAATGGATTTGGCTAAATCACAAGCAGAAACTTCCTCTTCCTCTACAGGCTCTAACAAAGTATTTTCCACATTTGGTAAAATTTTCCTCCAGGACTTATGTATATTGCTTAATTGACTTCCAAGAAGTGTTTATGTCATATATGCTGTCAATCGTGTAATTTACCAGAACCCTGACGATCATTCCCCTCTTCAATCCTTTTTTTCATTGAAGCCATATGCATTGGTTGGATAAGAGGCAAAAAACTGAAGAAAAAATTTAAAATTCTCCAATCTTTTACAACTTTAAATGCTCTATGACTTGAGAAACTAACTTTTTTTTTCAAACCACTCCTTAAATATTTGTTGGTTCATCAAGCTTTTCTTTTGGTTGAAGTAGTGATCTGGTAGGTTTTTTTTTTTTAAATCACACCAGTTTTAGTTTTGTGAGATCCTTTTTGCATTGCTGCACGTCATAGGCGTACCCAGGGGGGGTGTTTTGGGGGTTCAAACCCCCCCCGAAATAGGCAAGAAAATTATGAACACTCATGTCATTCGAGCTCAATTTCTAAACACAGAGCAACGAGAGAATAAACGTCACCAAGCAGCCCAATTGGTAAGTAAATGTAAACAAATTTGAATTGCAGTGGTTGGTTCATGATAGGTCATTCTAAACTCTCAAATCGCGGTGATTGGTCTATGGAATAATCAGTTCAACTCTACTTTGATTATGTTTTACATTTGCTTAGTAGAATTGGGTATTGAGTAACAGTGGTGATTGCGACCTAATTTCATAAAGATCTCTATAAAACTATTAAAACGTGGGGGTGGGGGACGTTTTTTGGTCGTTTTGTCAAGTCAGGTACTTTCATTTAAATAATGTACATCTGTACGTATAACACGAAGAAAAAAGTTTGATTATCGCAAGGTGCGTAATTTTAAACGACTGTTACAAACATTGAAAAGCTGAAATGTAAATTTCTCGCCTCAGATGTAAGGGACCTCGTTGAGTGCAACGTGGTGTGAAGTTGTGTTTGAGTCAGTAGCTTAATGGCCTCAACTCATCCCTCCTTGTGGGTACGCCACTGCCGCACCTCGAATGGAAAAAAAAATCAAAGCAATGCTCGTTGCCATGGAGACGCAGAAGGAATAAACAATGCAAAATCCCGCTGTCCCACTGTTCCCCGGGCTTAACCACCATTGGGAGTTGATTTTCGGAAAACGTCATCCTGCATAACATGAGGAACATTACTGTCAAGTTCGTCTATATAAAATTAAAAAAGGGCAATTTTTGATATTTAAAGTACCCGTAAAATTTCATCGGTGATGAGGACTGCACTAACAGTGAATTAGTTGTTGCCATAGAGACGAATGAAGCATCAACAAAGCAACAGCCGTTGCCATGGTGATTTTCTACCAAAAACTGAAATTTAGATATTTTACACCCCCAAAACTCCCTTTGGAAGCTGATTTTCGGAAAATCATATCTTAGTGAGCGTCTACATACATCACAAAATGAGTAGCTAACTATGCTAAGTTTCAATTGGTTGAAAGATTTCAAGTCAATCGTAATGAGTCAGTCAGTGGTATTTCGCACAAATATATTTTTTAATTCAAATAATTTTACATAAAATAATAATTAAATCTATACAGAAATATACCTCGAATTGAAAAAAAAAATCAATCTAAGCGATGCCCGTTGCCATGAAGACGCAGAAGGCATAAACATTGCAAAATCCCGTTGTCATGGAGCTGGAGTACCCACTGTTGCCAGTGCTTAACCACCCTAGGGAGCTGATTTTCGTAAAACGCTGTCATTAATCAAAATAAAATGTAGCCTATATATAAAGTTGGACAAAGTTACAAATATTTGTGCGAAATTTCATTAAAATCAAGGCAGTAGTTTCGGAAATTAGCTCAGTCAAACATCGTGACACGAGATTTTTATATATAAAGATTTAATTCTGTTTTGCTACACTTGAATTGTAAAGCCTGAATTACAACAGCCCGTCGCATCCGTCCGTCATCCGTTCGTCCGTCAGCTGCCAAGCGATATACAACTTCACTTCACTTCACTGCTTGAATTTTGGCCTTGAGCTGTATCCGTTTAGCCAGAAATATCAATTTCATTATTCTTTTTCATAATCTTTTATCGCAAGTGTATATTTTGGAATAAGTCTTAATTTTACTCCCATGCCTTACCCGGGACTCGAACCCAGAACCTCTCCCACCATAAGCCGGTGTGCATCCGACTACGCTACGGAGGTCAGCTGGCGATTTACAACACTCCGCTCGTCCGTCATAATATTTCTCCATGTCAATGCTGACAACTGTTGAGAAAACTTAACAATTTGGGGGAAAAATTATCATATGTAATTATATTACTTAAACGATTATGTAAAGTAAGTAGGCTACTTAAAACTCATTAAACTCAGAGTGTTTTTTTTCGGTACCTAACGTATGTATTTTCACATTTCCAGAGTTACCATACGTAATTATAATACTTCCGTGACTTAGACCATTTTTGTTTCAAAAATGAGCTTTCGAAATGTGTCTAAACGTAAGCTAAGAAATGATTTTGGAATCAGCTAAACAATTAAACAAACTTTAATACATTTTAATATAATATTTTATATGCAAACACCTAGAAGACATTAGGAGGTTATAGCCTCATCCGTTCACCCGTCAAAAGTATAAAGTTACCAAGCTTTAGACGGACGAGTGGATGACATTTTTCAGTCCATCTTATTGGGTGCAGGTCACGTAATTGATAGGCGGATGACGGATGGACGGGCTATTGTAATTCCGGCCTTAGTTACTAACACCCTTACAATCAAATTATACAGCAATTATTATATTGTCATGCCGTCAACTTATTAGGAATAAGTTTGTAAAGTGCGTACGTAAATTCGTTAAGTTAACTAATTATTTATATATTTTTTATATTTATATATCTTTTTGGGGGGTTTTGTAGGTATTTTAATATTGTAATGTGAACTTACTTAAGTTAATTGAAAGAAAAATTACGTACAAATTACATATCAACAATAGCCCAGGTTAAAAAATGAAATTTGAGACTATTCTATTTATTTACTCAAGAAATAATTAATTTTTGGTGTTTATGCAGTTTTTCTTTAAAATCTGGAAGAACACCCCCCGAAAAGAATTCCTGGGTACGCCTATGCTGCACGTCATTACTAAAAATATTTTAAATTCATAAATAATGTGACGTTAATTTAAAACCATACTTTGGTACTGAACAAAAATTACGTGGCACTACAACTCCAATATAATTCCTAGTGACTATGGTCAGTGGCGTAGCCAGGATTTGTGTATGGGGGGTGTTAAGAAGCATGGCTACCCCGTATTGAAGCAGGGGGGTCGGGGGGTACTCCCCCGGGGAAAATTTGGATGTAAAATAGTGCTATTTTAGCAGTTTTCGGTACTTAAATTCAAATATTGTAATTGTAAAAATTTTATTAATTTCAATATGAAATTTGTTTGAGTGATGAATAAGAAATTAATTAAAGATTTGGTGCTAAGGATGGGGGGGGGTTAACCCCTAAAACCCCTCCCCCCTGGCTTCGCCCCTGACTATGGTAACAAGTAGTATCAATGGAGCGAGGTTCGACGGTGGCTCACCAGGTAGTGCTTGTTGAAGGCGGCGGCGGAGGACAGGGCCTCCTTGAGGACGTCGGTGGGCGAGGGGCGGGGGCCGTCCCCGCGCGGGTCGCCCATGCCGGCCGACAGCAGCACCACGGTGTGCAGCTGCTGGCTGGAGGGGCTGAGCCCCGGGAGCAGCCCGCACAGCTGGCCCAGCTCCTCCAGCTGCGACCCAACTCAGTCGTGACAGTCTACTAGTTCGCAAATATTTTATAAGTATTTTGCATACATACTTAAAGAGTTTATGGATTGTCATATGATGAATTTTTGTTTGAAGCAACATAAATATGTACTTTCTTTGAATTATTTGCATATATTTTTTAAAACAATAAATGTTAGTTATTGCTTTTTTTTCTAGTGTTTTGATAATACACTAATTTTAATGTGCTTATTAAATTAAATACAGTTTTAATAATACAATTTACTTATAGAAAAATGTCATTAGTTATTCCGTTATTCCAGCATGCCAATGATAGTAAGTGTATTTTTGTGTGAATACAGCACATGTCATTTGAGTAAAATCGATTTTTACGTTGGAAATTACTTTTCCCTTTTAAGAAGTTTTCCCTGTTAAGAAGTTTTAAGCATCCAGTCCCTTGAAAAACTTCTTAACAGGGTTTTACTGTATGTGTTTTTTATTCAATCACTTTCAATTCTTTTAGCACAAGAAAATTTTCGAACCCCCAAATAGATGATTCTATACAAGATAAAAAAAAAAGAATACTATTTTCAATCAGGTTAAAAAATAATTAAATTTCTAATATACGTAGTTACATATTTGAGATGCAGAATAATCAAATTGAAGGTAAAAATTGTTTACAAATTGGTATAAATTAAGAGGTAGGGTTTAATTTTTCCCTCTCCCCCCCCCCCCCCCCCGGGTTGTGCCACGAAATGTAGACGTTCGTCCTGTCACTCCATCGGCGTCGGAACGATGATGGACCACGGCCAGCGCGCGGAGGGTCCCCTCACCTTCTCGCGGGCGTAGGCCCAGAGGGGCGCCGTGTGCCGCGCGCACGCCTCCAGCTCGGCCTCGCGCGCGGCGGAGCAGCCCTGCAGCACCTCGAGGCAGCACAGGAACACCCAGCAGGCGAGCGCGCCCGGCGGGGCGGCTATCTCCAGGATGCCCAGCTCCTTCACGCAGTTGTGCAGGAACGGCAGGCAGCGCTGAGCCATCTGTCAGGGTCAAAACATGAGATTTCCGTGCTATTGTTTTAATTTTTTTTATAAATTATCCTTCTTCATAAAAATAATGTATTATTCAACATATTCAACACATGCATGCACACGGACCAGAGACAACATCTGCGGTTCTACTGATGTGACAACACGTCTCATAAATCGATGAACGCCGGCTCCACGCAACGAAAAAGGCATGACTCGTCACGTTCCGCCCGAGCCGAACGTGCCAAGAACCGGCCAACCACCGTGCGAGAAAATCTTCTATAATATCAAACAGGTTAAGGTATGCAATTTTTCATCAATGTTTTCTTTATGACGCTATCACGTAAAATTATCGTCCGCAAACCGACTTTACAGACAAACCCCCCCCCCCCCCTTTTTTTTTTAGATCAATATTGTTCTTTAAACGGGGGAATTCGGTTTTGTTTTTATTTTCATACTTTGTTTTAAGTAACAAAAAGACTGCATTATTTAACAAATACGTAACTAAAATATTTCTTAATACATATTTCACCAAAATAGTTTCATTCTGAGCAACGCATCAAACACTAATATAACTAGTAATAAGCATGTCTAAAACAAAACTAATATCCTAAATAAAAATAAAAATAAATAGGAAACGTTTTGTGTGTGTGAAAGATAAATTACAACTAATGAATTTACCTTAATACTATATACATTTTTTTTTTTTTTTTTTTGTAATTTAAGATAAGTTTTGTTAAACCGTTCTTTGATTTTTCATGGTTTTAGTTGCATTTAGGTAATTTAAATGGTGTATTAAATTGCATTTACGTGTTACACGTTGTTTTAACATACGTACTTGGCAGGGTTATTTAGGTTTCATCACGATTCATCATATAGCAATCTTGTACCTAATGCGTACACACGACTAAATGAATGAATGACTGACTGATCGAGAAACCATAACCGGCACCGGGACTCGCGGACCGGGAAGGGGAGGGGGAGGGGGGCTGACCTCGTGAGGACGGTTCAGCATCTGCAGCAGGGAGCACTGGCGCGAGAACAAGTAGGCGCGGAACTGCAGCAGCGAGGCGCGGCTCTCCCCCAGCAGCAGCCGCTGGGTCTGGTCGACTGCGCGGTCCAGCACGAGGCCCGGCCAGCTGTCCAGGGGGCTCTGGAAGGAGCCCAGCCAGCCCGGCACCTCTGCGCACACACGCACGCACGCACACGCGTGAACGCACACGGCAACGCGGCTCACGGGCCGGCCAGAATAGTTGGCCAGCTCCATTTATCACCTAGTTACAAACAAACTCTCATTTGCGTGTAAAAGACACCTCGAGAGAATTCCTCGGAAGGAACTGGCCAGGACGACATCGCAGCGCACAGACGAACGCAGTTTCAACCGTCTCGTCGCCGTCAGCCCGCTGTGATGTTGTTCTAATTCCTTCCGCTGAATTCTCTTTGCTGCCCTCTTGTATTTATGTCAGCCAATGGCCGTTTTTGTGTTGTTTTCTGTGTGTTTGTGCATTCATATTTCTTTGTCTGTCCTTCCAAGTTTTCGCTATGACGTACAGTGCAAATTAGCAAATGTTCAAAACAAGGATTGAAATCATGGGGAAAAAGAAATTTTTAACTTAATATAGGCATAATAACTTGTTATATGGGTAACTTCTTAAGAGGGTGTTCCAGTAGTTTCATGTGCAGATAAATAGGGTAGTGAATAGAAAAAACGATGATGTTTTTGTGTTCAATGTTTCCGCATGCACAAATGAAGGTGCGAATATTAGATTTTTGATGTGAAGTGAATATCAAATCGAACGTTTAAAATATTTGCGATATCGAAACAAATTGTGGATCTTGTTCTCAGTGAAGCTGTATTATACTACTTATTTTACAAAATAAAAGATTAAAGTAAAAAAAAATTAATTAATTGTTTAATGTTTGAACTGATTATTGGGCCCAACATACAGCATTCCATAAAAATTATGAAATAACCATGCATAATATAAATTCTGAGCATTCATAAAAGAAAATGGAGTGTGCCTTCTTTTGATATTTTTTAAGTAACACACAAAACATGAACATAAAAAAAATATTTAAAAATATTTCCATGAGCAAATCTTAGGCTTCCAATGTTTCAAAGTGAAGCTTCACATGAGACGCGAAGCTTTGCATCAAAACCGAAGCTTCAAATAAAAATTTAAATAGCAAATTTTCCTGGCCGAGTCAAATCGAATGTAAAAAAAGAGATTGGATTGATTCGCTTAGTCGAAGCTTTGCACGGGCCTATCAATGCGAGGGTGTTGTACACCACATGAGTTGTCTCAACTTAGAAGCCAAGAAACAGTTGGTTGCTCTAGCCACAGCGGCTCACGGCAGAGTTGAGACATGGGCGTCGCAAGGATATATTTTTTTTGGGGGGGGGGACTTCAATTGATTTAGTTGTTTGAGGAATATCCATCCCCTGGGAAAAAAAGAGGGGGGTCCGGGGGTCCTCCCCCGGGAAAATTTGGGGCTATAGTTGGTTGCAACAAATAATTTATTTTTCATAAAAAATATTTTCAGAGAACAAATTTGTAAAAACACAGTTAACATATCTGATATCTGCTGGTGCTATATCCACACAAAATCATTAATTTAAACAAAAGGAGAAACTAAAAAACTAAATATATTATTGGAGACGAAATTGAAGACTTTTATTATTGGGGGGGACGTGTCCCCCTTGTCCCCCCCCCTCGGTTGCGACACCCATGGTTGAGACACACCCCGGCAGAGACCGCAGGGGGAGCGTGCGAGCTCACCTCCGACGTTGTAGTTGAGGACGAACTGCGTGAAGAGGGCGTCCAGCTCATCGTACTGCACCAGGGCCTCGTCGTACACTCCCAGCATCTCCAGTACGAATGCCAGCTCCTCCTGCGACAGACATCACAGCTGCCACCCGCACTTTCCAGTGGGCTTCCGCGAATCCTGCTTTCCTATCCCAACTGAATTTCAGATGTAATATCAAATTATTCAGGAATACTGAATGTTTTTTTTCAAATCCAATACAAAACATAAAGTGAAATTTATTTCTTTAAAAACTTTGCACGAGTCCAAGAAAATTTTGATGCAAAATACATACGGTAAAATAAAACCGTAGATTGTGTAAAATGCAAGAAAAGAATGAAATCTGGCATTGCTTTTTTTTCTTAAACCAGTAACATTACAAGTTTTAAAAATGTTCTGCTTATTCAACTGCATAATATATATATACATAAAAACTCAGTATTTTTAATTGTAAACAAGATAACGTGTTCTGATGGCAAAACGTATGTCATATTGCAAAAAATAAAAATTTCTCACCATATCTGCTTAGCTTTATGAATAGTTTATTTATTTATTTTTTAATTTAATTTTTTTAAGCAACAATTAAATAAAAATTTTACAAAGATTTCCAGATACAAGCAGGGATATTTTTCAAATGTCAGCATATCATCGAAAGTATTCATGCAAACTGGTACAAACAGGTTCTAAGATGAGAAAGACAATGCATAGCATTTCAAAATGAAATGTACAGATTTTATAAATTGAAGCAATGCACAGTTTAATAAACAGTTATCAAAAAAAAAAAAAAAAAAAAAAAACAATTTTTTTTTTCACATTCCAGCAGACTTAAACATGTTTTTAACAGTTCTGGTGACAAAAAAAAAGAGGTTAAATTTTTAAACTGAAAAAAAAAATGTTTTCTACCAGCTGCTGTGTGATATTCTGTGAAATAAACACCCCTTCTAAATGTCACGACACCACTTGTCAACATTCAAGCTGAATTAAATTTTAGGAAGCCGTTATGCCCTTCAGAAATGTTACAAGCAGAGCACCGAGGAAGCAGAGGGTGCAAGAAAGCAGTGTGACGCAAGACAGCAGTAGTTGCCGAAGTGTAAAAGAAAAGGGGAGCGTGGAGCATGGTGTGAACTCAGGACGAGGATGATGGCACTCCACCACACAGAACCACCATTTGAGACACAGCTACACCCAGAAAAGACTGACCGTGGTTCCATTACTGTTGCCTATTGTCCAACCAGCTCCGGCAAAACCCAAGTTACAAGCATGACAACGATCATGAGCAGAGTGTTCAAACTCACTGGTAAGCCGTCGAGTTTTCATAGGAGTGCCGCAAGATTTCGGTAAATACAAAAATAATATATATATATATATATATGTACTTCAAACGATTTTTTACATAATTTTTATTGAATACTACAGTGATATAAATATTGGTTTTATCATAAAGATTTTACAAATTTAAAAATAAAAATTATAAAAATAACATTTTTTTTTTAATTTTTGTTCGCCAATTTCAATAATTTACGGTTGGGAATGCTGGATCCGAAATAAGACTGGGCAGCCCTGGTCGCGAGGGAAGGAGCCACGAGCCACCAGACGGGGCCGGCGGCAGTGTCGCCAAACCTGCAGCAGGAAGTAGTGGCAGAAGTTCCAGCCCGGCTCGTTGCGCCGCTCGCGCTGGTCGCGGATGAACTCCTCGAACTTGAGCAGCGTGCGGTTGTACGCGGCGAGCGTCAGCACGCACACGCGCGTCAGCAGGCCGCGCCACGACTCCGCGGAGCGGGACTCCGACCGCACCGGGTTGATCACCGACAGGCACCTGCAACGACCGACAACCTCGATCACCATCGACCATCGACCACCCAACCACACACCCCTTACACTCCTCTCTAAACACTGCGAAACCCAAACTTTTACAAGACCCCACAAAATGATTTCCCAAAAAAAATTGTAAATAAATCATTAGAAAATATATAACCAAAAGGTTTGTAAATTAAAATTAGCTTCTGCACTTTTTTCAAGTTTTGACTGTTATGCCAATCACCATTTGCATTTAATTTTGGCAAATGACATCCCTAGCAAATACACATGCACATTATAACTACCAAAATAGCCTCTTCAGTAGATGACGCACTGATCTTGTGAAATCACATTACGTACGCTTTACCAGAATCATTTTATTCATCTCACACTTTTTTCAAAATGAAGTTTATAACAGTTCATAAATATTTTCACTACCATACCATGAAATATCAAAGTACATCAACGAATGGAGTAATAAACAAAATTATTTCATGCCAATAGAAACACAGTTTTGTGAAGAGAAAACATATTGAGGATTCAGCATCATGTAAACAATCATCTCTAATCAGTACTGCACTGTAGTCCCACATTAATGTTGGAAAACAAGCCTCGAGTTAACAATCAGTATATAACTGTAAGGCATTATAATTTTTTTTAAATTTGTACATATATGGTGCACCTGCAATTATCTGTAGGATTTTAAACGTGCCCCTACTTCAGAAAGTTTGAGCTGGTCCGGAGTTACAAATGTCGAAGGTAACAGCAGGCAAAGAGGGTGTTTTCCCCCCATCTCCTGTAGGCACTTCCTTAAACATGTAGTGAAAGGTTTTTGTTTTGATGGTCTTGGTACATTAATTTTGGACAGCAGAGTTGAGAACTATTTATTTGTGCCATATTTACATCCAAACCATACGAGACACATTGGACTCAATAACACAGCTAACCTCTTTTAAAATAATATTCTTACTACCTGATAATAATTAAAGTGACGTTAGAATAATATTTTTTAAGCAAGATCACGTATTTTCATTTTGCAGTTATTCTGAGTTTTTTTTGTCTATTTATTTTTAATTTATTGTGTCCAGCACCAGGGGCGGAACAACAGGAGGGGGGCGGGGGGGGGGGGGGGGAAGGGTATTTTGCCCCCCCTCTGAAACCTTGAAGTGGGGGCAAACGGGGGCAAATAAAGTGCTGTGTAATCAATTTTAAGATAATAAAACTGCTTAAATAGCACAATTTTCCACCTTGAAATACAAATTTTCCCGGGGGATGACCCCCGGACCCCCCGCTTCAATAGGGGGGATTGATGATTCTTTATAAAAAGGTATATTGCCCCCCCCCCCCCCCCCCCCCCCCTTTTGGAAATTTAGTTGTTGCGCCCCTGGCTAGCACTTGCGTGGCACGGTACTGGGAAACAAGGCCGACCGGTCGGAACACACCTGTCCGCGTGCTTGGAGGCGAAGTCGCTGCGGACCTTGTCGAGCACGGTGGTGCGCGGCAGCAGCTTGTTGCCCTTGCGCAGGTCGTACGTCTCCACGATGACGACGAGCCAGTCCGGGACGCCGTGCTGGCTGAGGGCGCGCAGCCACGTCTCTATCTCGTCCCGCACGCTGCTCTTGTACACCTCCACGTCCTGCCGTGAACAACATGCGCGAACTACACCACCTGTATTTTTAACGCGATCCATCAGCTAGCTAGTAAAGTCTCTCATCCGGACGTGGGGGGTGATCGCTGGCACGCCGAATAGAACAACCCTCCACGCGCCACCCCTTCTCCTAGGCCCCGCTATCAACCGGGAATTAATTCATTACGGCGTGCATCACCCCGCTACCTCTCCCCTCAAACATTCACGCACGGCCACCCGCGCCAGACCAAACGAGATCGTTTCGCCGGATCAGCCCAGATGCGATCACCCCCCCCCCCTCCCCCCCCCCGCGGACCATCAACAGCACTTCGGGGAGGGAGGGGAAACAACACAATTCCACCCCCACCCCTTCTCCAGATTTTTTCAGTTATTTCTTAATGAGTGAAAAATTCAACTGGGAGACCTACCAAGTGAATCTACAGCTTGTTATTATTTGTTTTCATGTCATTACAGCGATCATCTTTGCGGTAAAAATGAGAGCCTTATCCGTACAAATTACATCCCAAATATTTTATTTTTGGGTTCTGCTCTAATTATACAGAGTGGGTGCTCTTCTGAGAAAAAAAAAATTAGTTTAAAGTTCTGAAAGTCCATTTGATGATTCCGTTACATGGCATTGAAATATTTATTTCAAGTAGTTTACTGTTTTCAACAGTTGGTTAGGTTCGCTACATTAAAAATACTGTAAAATCAACTGAACTGTTGATTAGGTTAGGTTAATTAGGCTACCTTTAAAACACTGTAAAAACATTTAAATAGTTGGTTTAAGTTAGCAAAATTAAAACAATTGATGTCATTATTCAAAGCATGTATAAATCAAAAATACCAATTTCAGAACTTTTAAATTTATCTGAAGTGCATCTACTCTACAAAATTACCCAAATATGTGGATCTCTGGTATCCTAAACATGAGCAGAGTGAGAGCAGAGAGCACACTCATCTACCTGCTGTGTTTGCTAGTTGTAAACAAGACCCTGACTCTACAATTATCTCCAATTCTGGATCCTAAGAAACTGCTGACTCTGAACTGGGCCTGATTTCATGAACAAGATAGAACAAAAGGTCCAATAAAAAATATGAACTTACCACACATTCAGTCCAGAATATATGGAATATTGGCTGATGTGTCAACTGCCAACTGCCTCCTTTAGGCAGAATGTCTTTACTGAAAGGAATGAATGTCGCTTTCGTGCTGACAGATTTGACAGCTCGTCCATAAGACCGCTTCCACTCCACAGTTTCCTTGGGTAAACCTTCGACAAGCAAGGTTTCCAAGGTCCGAAACAGAACTGCATCTCCTGCATCTAATAACAAGGGAAAAGGAACACAAATAATGCTTTTTTAGGATTGCTTGATTGTTTTACTGGCCTATTTAACATGTATAACGTGTTTACATCTTGTCCAAGATTAATAAAAACAATACAGTAGGTCACAATATCTCAAACAGATAATATAGTATACAGAACTATATTCAATACTAAGAGACATGAATATTTAACATTATGAAAAATCTTAAATACAGTTATCAAAACAGTGACCCTGTATTAGTGACAAAAAAAAATCATCCAATAAACAAACCTCTGTTTTTACTTACATGTTATAATTGGCTTGCAAGCCATATTAAGAGGTGCATTAAGCTCCAACGCAACATTTCCGTTCATCTCAGACTCGGTACCAAGTAAAAGCATTTCTCTGAAAATCGTGTCATTTTACAGTTGCATCAGTAAATGAACCTACATTCCACAGCTAACCTACTACTATACGTCATTACACTATCAACTAATTAAATGTATTCTACTGACAACAAATTATCACTAAACTATATATTTATTTATAGTTTTTCTTTGCTTCTGTCCCTACTTCACATTACTATTACTTGAAACATGACAATTGATGCCAATTCAACACCACCTGCTCAAAACATTTCTTGTCGACTGTCTTTTAGCGTTGCTCAGTTGTTTAGGAGCATTTGTTGTTATTGTAAGTACCACAGACTAAAGATAATATAGAACTATGAATAACATTGGCGAATGAACAGTTCTATAATTTAGATTGTTTAAAATGGTTCACTATGAAGATTGCATGTTTAAAAAGTCAGAATCAGTTGAAAGAAGTATTTGATTAAATTTTCCGTACAAACAAACCTACGACTCTAAAGTATCGTCTATTTTGTAACCTATAGAATTTATGAAATACAAAACCAATAATTAATGTCTAGTGTTTTCTGACAGTATTATTATGTATTTTTGCTGCAACCATGGTAAAACTCGGTGGTAAACTTTCCCCTCCTGAAGTACTTTACATTCTTGAGCATCACACCCTATTCCAATACATTCCATTCCCTTATCGCTCTCAACACCACAGAATTCCTTTCATTTTTCTGACCTTCGCTCTTAAAGACCTTTCTAGAGTTCTCCCTCCTACTTCTAGACATCCCTATCGCAACTAGAGGTGGGTTGTTACACCAATTTTCGGTATCTGTTCTAACCTGATACTGATACAGTAATGTACCTAGTTACAAGTATCTGATACTTTTGTATCAGAGCAGTAGCGGTTCCAGGAAGCGACAAGGTATCAGCATTCTCGTTACAGGGTACACATCCTCCGTGCCGTCATCACCAGCGTAAAAAGGTATCGGTGTCTCTGATACATTATTTATCACGGCCGGTAATTCTCTACCTCTGTTACTCTCATGCCCACCTGATACAGCCAGTATCAATCAGTTCAACATTCACTGCAATTCGTCCTGGCCGTGTATTAATTACCACCATGTACTGACGCCGTCCCCGCTACCTCTGACTATTTAGACGTGATTTTTGCTCGGGTTCGTGATCTCAGGGAAGGTCCGGCCTTGTGGCTAGAGGTAGGGGTTAACGCAGTGGGGCCCCCCGAGCTGTTATGGCCACTCGGGACGCCTGAAGAATAACACAAAGTTTCTGGAAGATAGTTGGTGAATTTAATACAGCACAGCCCAATACATGGTACTGCCCGTTCTGGCCGTAACGGTTTGCCCGACGCGACTAGTCACACGCGCAGCTCACTTCCTCAATGGCGGCTCACGATTTTAATGCGCATGAGGGGCGGACTTGTACACGTGATGCGATAGTTACAAAAATACACTCTGACATGGCGCACAATATCTTGACGAACAATACACTTCACTATTACCTAACACTTAATAAACTGGGCTAGTGGCACGTAGGCCCGTGTCTACAGCGACTCTACGTGATACCTAGATGTGTCCCAGGGACTGAATCGTTATTATGTTTTGCGGCACAATGCCGTACAACGGTGATACATAAACCCTAACGTGACAGATAACACTTTGACGAGCAACTATTTCACTATTACATAACACTTAATAAACTGGGCTAGTGGCACGTAGGCCCGTGTCTCCGGCGACTCTACGTGATGTCTAGATGTGTCCCAGGGACTGAATCGTTATTATGTTCGACGGCACGCGTCGCCTGCTGGCTGCCCCGTGCAGGCCAAAACTAAGTAGCCTGTAGGCTAAGTTGGGGCGTGAAGCGCCGACGTAAATTCACGTAAACTTCCCACAGTACTTACGTATGACGTAGAACACTCATTTTGGAGCACTGATTTAATTAAGTTAAATACGTCATGGTAAATTGAGGCCGACCGCGGAACTGTACGTAAAAGTTTGAAAATATATTACACTATTGAAAACTACATGTCGGTGAAAGCAAAGGTTGATGGTTCCTCGTTGCGCGCAGGCTGCCGGCCTGGTTGAGCTCTCGAAGGACACTCCGGTGTCACCGCGCGCGACCCCCCTCCCCCGCCAGCCCTCCTGCGGAAATGTGTGAATTTCGCGGGAAACTGAACCGGCCAGGTTCGAGACAAAACGCACAGTGCGACATAATTTTGACATGACTGAATTATTAATTAATGAAAAATAATGTTTAATAAAGCCCTGTGGAAAAATACAATTAAAATAATTTGTTGTAGTGCGGCAGAAGGATATGCCACACCCGGCCGGATCCTTCCGCCGGCGCAGCACTCGTTGCATGGCGTTCGCCTCGTCGCACGCACTACCCTTTGCTGCGCGCACGGGCGCGTTCGGTGCACACGCTTTTGCGAGATGTTGATTAGGCATAGCGGTCTATGCGACAGAGGAGCATTGGCGGTCGGCGTCAGTACATTATTGCGGGCTGTCATGCTTTGTAGTTAGTATCTTTATAGTGAAATAAGGAATGGATAAGTGCAGGAAAAAGACTTCATTTGTGTGGAATTATTTTACGGAAAATAATGAGTTTGCTAATTGTAATTTGTGTAAACAAAAACTGAGTTATAAATCATCATCGACTAATCTGAAGAAACATTTGAAACGTAAACATTGATATAGTATGCTCACTAATGTACGTATGTGTTTTTTTTATTTTTTATTTTTGATAAAATCGTAATCTTTTAATGTATGTAAACACTAGTAACTAATTGTTTTCGGGAAAAAAAAGTCCATATGTTGATTTCATCTGTTATAAGTGTCAACTGAGAATTTATTTGCATTTTCATAGCTGTTAGGTGCACAAATATAAATATTATATCTTGTATTAATGTACTTTTTAATATTAAAATTTCATTAGTTTTATTATTGAACGAGACTGTGCACGCACTGCGCACTGAGCGTACTTTGATGTGGGGCAATAACCAAACGACTCGTAACAATTTCGCTTTGCGCCTCTCCTTCAACGCCTTCCCCTGCGCTTCCTCCCCTACATTATTTCCCTTCTTTATCCCTTATTCGTTGTTCCTGCTCCCTCCCCTTTCACAAACTCCGCCCAAGTGACCGTCATCTGTGATCGGGTTCTGCGCACAATGGCTGTGGTGTTGTTCCAGGCGAATTCTGAACTGATACTAAAGTACTTGATACTTTTCAAGTGTACTCGTTTGCCGTTCCTGATACAGGCGCGTATCAGTGTCAAAGTATATGGTTGATACTTTTCTACCCACCTCTAATCGCAACCGATCTTCCCAGCTCTCCCCACCCTCCCTCCTAAAAAACAATAGATACATCCTAACTAAACTCTCCGTCTGCCTTCTGCACTTTATGCTCTCCAACTCCATTTCCTTCATCAGATCTTTTTGGCAATTAAAACTCTCTCCTCCATGTTCCCTTCACCTCCTCCCCTAACAAATGAAAAGAAATTCTGCATAAGTTCCTGTTGTTACTTCCTCCTCCAAATTTAAACTTAGCCTGCTCAAACTGCTGAGCTCTTCTTTCAGTTCCCTCCTTAACAGCTTATCCATCGTAAGGATTACTTTTTTTTCACATATATTTGTGAAAATACCTTTAGAATATAACAATTCGAAATATGCATCTCTCTTTGCCCCCCCCCCCCTCTTTTTTTTCGCTAATTTTTTTTTAAACACACACAATCAAACATGCTTGACAAAATGGATTGTCAATTGCGCTTTTCAAACATGTTTGATAGTGTGTGGGCTCATAATTGAAGGTTTTAAGGATTGATAGCATGCTTGTCGGTTTTCAGTCTCTACCTAAAAATGTGTTCACAGACCTGAGGTTTCAAAGGCAAGTTTGATCTTGTGGGGAGCGTCAAACCAAAACACAGTCAAATCTTCAAACACTGAAGCAAATAGGGTTGTGGGGGTAGTTTTTCTATGAATCCCCGAACAGATTTCTGTGAATTATAGTCTTCGGCGTGTGATTCACATAACAACAGTTCGTTTATACTCATAGAAGAGCTCTTATCAGAAAAATGGACGCTAGCTCGGCGATCAAGACTCTTCTCGGGAAGTTTATTTAACTATATAAAATATTTCCTAAAGTATGGCATGTGAAAAGTAGAGTGAACAGTAACCGCGATAAGAAGAATGCCGTGCTCAACATCCTCCTCTCCAAGTTACAAGAAATGGAACAATCAGGTTTGTAAGTGTGGGTTACAATGTCAAATCTCAAACCAGGTTTGACAAGCGTGATTGACAAGCCATCTTTATCAAGCATGTTTGATCATGTAGGAGGGTTGGAGGGGCTTTACACACTTTGCCATTAGCTACTGCTAGTAGTAGTAGTACTCTTTGCGGTGGATATTCTCTTTGATTGTTTATAACATCCGTTTCCGTTAAGAAATGTTCTTTCCATGAACTGAGTATTAAAATGGTTGGTGTGAGTGATAAAGTGAGTATATTTTGTATTATGTGACCTGTGTTTGAATATAAGTGTAAAGTTATTGTTAGAGATTTTTTGTGTTTTATTTTACACTTGAATTTTAATTTATTCGTTTGAGTGTATTGTAATGTGAAGCTGTACACGTGGTCTGTGAAACCGATTGGAAGTTGGCAGTGTTCACATAAGTTTTACATTTATATCTGCATTATTAAATTGTGTAATGTTAGAAAGTTCATTTCAGATATTATAGATGAGGTTTGGTTGTATGTTGTTATGGACTTTATAATTAATTTTGCACATATCTGTGCACTATTTGATTGAATGTTGAATGTTAAGAATTGATTCTGAGATGTTTAAAGACTGGGGCACTTTTGCAATTGGTACATTTCTAAAGTTGCTGCTTTTGCTTCAATAAAAATATCTTTCCGAATGTTTTTGGAACACTTAAGACGTTCCTCTACCCTTAAGGGAGCGTTTCCAAATTCCTATTGGTTTCCCCGAGAGATTTTATAGGTTACATTAGGTAGCCTGTGCAATGTTTCTGCCGTCTCCTTGTACTTTGTTATTGGTGTAGCTAAGACTGTTTTCTACAAGAGATTGGTCAGATCGTCTGGACTTTCTTTTATGATGTAAATTTATTTTTGTGTAATTTTAACGTAGGCGATGTTTTCCATCAGTGACCACTGATAATGTTTTCGCCGCCATAGCAATAACATGATCCTGTGGTTCTCCAGAGATCTTTATGAATACAACGTAGCAGAGACAAATTCTTTGTAACAATGATAAGCAGACCTAGTATGTCAAAACGTAAATAAATGTTTGTGACCACCTCAGAAATGTTTGCTTAAAAATAAACGTTATTTGGCACAGTTACTTAAATAAATTCCAGACAATGTTATGAATATCACAATTGAAACAACTAAGGAGCATTCTAAAACACAGCAGGTCCAAAAGCCATTTCCACAACTCTACTGCGGAACCCGAAAACATATTGCACATTTGTGAAAAATGTTTTATCAATATTTAGTAAATATCAATGCTTTAAAATTTATGTTTTGACAATATTTGATTATGCTGTTAACATACAGTTACATCCAACATATTATTTCACTGATAATATTTGTCTTTCTGTTCCTGACCAAAAACTTCAAACACATTTATAATTTTGTAAAATTTAATGTTTGTTCACCTAGTGATATAAATAAAATTTACATTTTCATTCAACAGGCAATATTTTATGCTAAATTAAATGGTCTAAATCATAAGTTTGAATAATTCAGTTTACAGTGAACTTGTATTTGTATCCGTCATAAATATACATACCTAGATTATAATTTTGAAAGAAGAAAAAAATTGATAAAACTATAAATAAAATATATTGTACTCGAGAGAATTTGCTGTAAAGAAATGTAGCACTCGTTAGACATAGTAAAAATGTGTTTATTTGAATAACTGAAATCCTACAAGTTTTATGTATTATAGAAGTTTCTAATATTTTATTTGATACACTTTCATTCTGTTACTGCTGTTATGGCAACCGTATAAGTAATAATAATTGAATTTGCACACATCTGTGATGAATAACCTACATTATTTGAGTGTATGATGACAACTCAATTCTGAGATGTGTACTATTCATGTTACTTAATTATATAGTATACAGTATTTTAGAATGGAAACTCAGTTCGGGAAAGAAACAGGCATTTGGGAGAACAATGAAGTCCAGTGAAATTGTGAGTTAGATTAATTTAAAACAAAAAAAATTAATTTGCTATACCACACAATTTTCTTTGGACCGAAGGCTCAACATCTTTACGTCTACAGCCTTTTCCAAATTCCAGGGGGAAGGTTGCCAGCAACATGTGAAATACTAAGACAATGTCAGACTTGCCAACCTTTACGATTTTTTCGTAAAATGTACGAAAATCACCTCTGTTTTACGATTGTACAAGGATCTCTGCATTTTTTACAAATTTTAAGTACGAGACGTTTATTAAAACATGTATTTTCCGTCTGCCTTAAATGTTTTATTGTATGGTTTGTGAAAGCTGTTGCCATGTCTTGTTTCTGTGGAAACGAGTGCGGTAATTGAGTTATATTATTGGTCGAAGGCCAGCGAACCACGTAATTTGATGTTCGATTGTATATCTTTCCTTATTGGCCGCCTGAGTTACAATGTTGCGCTTAGAACCAATCACAAACCAGTTTAAATAGCATTTTTAGTTTGGCAAGATGGTGTCGTGCATAAGCGTATGTTGTGATTCTTCAGTTAAAGTTGGGCCAATTTTGATTTTGTTAATTACAGGTTAGGAAACAAATTTATCGCATGTTTTTAATAAAAACGTGTTATGTGCGCAATTAACGGAAGTTGAATTAAGTGAAGAAGAAAATGCCTCCGAAACGTGATACGCATTATTCTCAGGCATTTCGTGATACATACACGCGGGATTTTCAGTGTATTCAATCAAGCAAGGCAACACATTTCACATTTTTTTTCAGTGTGTAGATGCGACATCAACATTGGGCACGGCGGAAAATATGACATCAATCTCCACGTGAACTGTTCAAAACATCTCGCAAATGTTAAAAGTGTCGCAGTCAGTTCAAAGGTTAGTGATCAGTTCACTAAAAATAACAGCACAGACAATGCTGTAATACGTGCAGAATGTATGTTTACAAACTTTTTGGTTGAACATTTTTTTTTTTTAATGTTTCGGATCACTCCGGCCCGTTATTCAGAAAAAATGTTTTCAAATTCTGAAGTAGCAAAAAAATTTGGTTGTGCAATAACAAAGTCGACAGCTATCGTGAAAGAAATGGCAACATATGCAACTATAAAATTGTTTGTAATTTACAAACTGTGGCATTTTCAGTCGCGACCGACGGCAGCAATGACTCTGAATCCAAATTATATCCACTAGCAGTAACATTTTGTGATGCAAGTTTGAAAATGATAGTGTCACGGTTGCTTTCATTACCAGTACTCCAGGGAGATTCTACTGGAAGTTAACTGATATCAGTGTATATTGTAACAAAGGTACACACTGTTTATTTGTAGGGTACCGCAAGGAACAAAGTTTTTTCTTTGATGTGATACTAAGCAAAGATGTTTCCATAATGGTAAATAATGAGAATGATTGTTGGTCTGCAATGTTATTGTATGTTAAAACGATTACATAATTTTGATTACTAGAAAAAATGTGATATAATGAAAGTTTATTAATTTTTCAATTGCCGCGAGCAGTTTACGCGTGTTATATTATTTTTTATGTAATTTACTAATTGAGGGTTTCAAAAGTTGGCAAGTCTGCAATGTGAAAGTGCGAATGCTTGAAAAATTATGCTTTTATTCTGGCTGGAGTCTAGTAAACTCGGTAGCTGTAAAAGGCATTGAAGTAAGGGGCAAAACTGTGTAATTACAACTTTTGTGATGTTATTCGACTCAGTTTTGCTGCACTTGTGGCCATCCCCTTAAGTATTTCTGAATGCAGTGTGAATTTACTAACTCTTTTTTGGGACAATCAACAAAACGCCTATCTAATACTAAAAATGCCATTTTCAATTGTTTTTAAGGGGAATTTTTTTTGTAACTTATTACGTAATCTAGTTGCATACTTACCTAATGTTTATCATTAATTGGGGAGGGGGGGGGTATTTTGAAATAACCTGCGAAGTTGCCTAGCAGGAGGCCTTACTGGATTACTTTTTCATTTTCGGTGTCTAGTGTTTGTCTCTAATGACCTCGTTGATGGAGGCGTTAGACCAAAACAGTATTTTTTTCCATGATGATTACCTTAGTATATCGTTATGAAACTCATAATGAAGTCTATTGTGGTCATAAAAAACAGTTACTTTATACAAGATGTCCACATTCTAAAAGTTGGAATTAGTACGGGAATTTACTTGAAATTCTGGAAAAGTTATGGAACTTCTGTAGTGATAGTAATTTGAGGAGTAAACGTCATGCCACAGTTTGCCATCATGAGTGGCTACATGCAAGGAAAACTGTAAAAAAAAAAGTCTGAATTTTAGAAATTCATGGAAAACGGCGAGAGCGATTCAAGAAAGAATTTTGCGATTTACCCTCTCATTTTTTTGGTAATTTGTTTTAAAAGCGTAAACAGTTAGGTTAGAGTACAGTTTCCTTAGAAATACTTAAGTGCAAAACATTGAAAATACTACAAAATGTTGATGTTTTCAACCCTTTTTTAGTTTGTGAATTTGCAAAGTGTTTCCAGGCACAGTTCTAAATATAATAGATGAATTTCAGGTTGTTAAAAAATTAATGTATGCAATCAATCGAACAAGATGTCATTAATTTCATGTAATACTGTTTACCTGAAATGGCATCTGTTGGTAGTTAGAACTAATTTCTGTGAATCTGTCACATAGGTTATTTTGTGTCTGAGTTGTATACAGAAACACAATGAAATATAGGTATTCCAGAGGTATACATGTTAATACCACAGGTTAAATGTACGCAAATAGTTTCATAAAGGCAATAAATATTTACTAGAGGTGATAAGTAGTCTGTCTATAAGATGCAGTAATGTTTGGTTTACTTCTGTCTTCAATTCGTGATTTACTAAATGTTTGTAATTATTGAATTTGTCTTTAAGCACTGAGCTCGTTGAGGTCGGCATTGTGTCCTCGGAGACAGCCGGGCAGGAGTCTGCAGTGACCAGTTTGTGGTGTGGTGTTGTGCTCCAGCCGTTGCTGATAGATGGGCGGGGCCACCTGCTGGGGCGGCTGGCCGCCATCATAGCCAAGACCCTGCTGCAGGGCAACCGCGTCATCGTGGTGCGCTGCGAGCAGATCAACATCTCCGGCAACTTCTTCAGGTGCGCGACGGTACGCGCCTGGCAGCGTGGCGAGGTCCCGAGATGGGACGGGTCGTGAAAGTGATTGTAAAAAAAAAGTCTCTGAATAAACAGCGACTTTAAGAGGTTAGGAAAGGTCGAATCGTGCATAAATGACTAGAATGGCTGGACGGAATTAGATAGGGTTTCTTTGTCAGCTGGATTTTTTCGTTACAGAGACCTGTATGTACAGAAATAGTCAATACCTAGTGTAATCTTATAAAAAATGCAGTGTAATCTTATAAAGAAATGCAAACTGTTTTCTATATAATAGGGGCTTCAAAAAAAATTATTAAAATAGCAAAAGGAAAACCTTTATATACCAAATCTTAGAACATATATATATATATATATATATATATATATATAATCTTAGAATATATTTTTTGTAATACTATGTAATAATTTTTATAATATATTTTTTTTTTAACATTCCTGTGAATGGTAGTTTTTGTGTATTTTATAAGATTATAAAACCAGTCTGTATTTTTCTTTCTGGCTCCCTGCCTGTTGAACTGCATATAGGTGTGCCAGAAGGCAGGGCTGGGGTCACTTCTCGAGGGGTCAGTTGTCGCTGTGATGTACTGGTAATTTGCGCCTGAGTTGCTGATGATGCTTGAATTCTGAGCGAGCCAACTGTCGAATTGCGCTGGTGGTTTTCGAGTGAGCCGAGTCCTGGCTGATCGTGCTCGGCTTGCCTTGCCTGTTGCAGGGCGAAGCTGAAGTTCCTGTCGTTTCTGCGCAAGCGCTGTAACGTGAACCCTGCGCGGGGCCCGTTCCACTTCCGCGCTCCCAGCAAGATCCTGTGGAGGACAGTCAGAGGTAACCCATAGTCTGCGTGTGTTCACAAAATAAAATTATGCATAGTTCAGACACTGAATTATTTTTCATAAAATCAGAAATACACCAGTGATGACTTTATACATCCTTACCTACATTATCTGAATGTGCAGTGATAAAGAAATCAATTCTGAGGTGTGTCAAAATTTGAGTGTGATAATTTCGGTATTGTTGCATCTGGGTGGAATTAACAATTTGTACTCTTATACCTTAGTAGCAGTTTGCAAAGCATCAGCATTGTATGTGTGTCTGGCTTTGAAGTACTAACCTGCGAGTACAGTCAGCTCTGATTCTCTCTCTCTCTCTTTTTTTTTTTTTTTTTTTTTTTTTTTTTTTTTTTTTTTGACCAGTGTGTGACTAACCTTTTGACACTGTGCTGAATGCCTTAAATAAATACACAAATATTGTAATTTTTCGTATGATACTATACCAGCTAGTGATAGTGATGAAACAAAAAAATGTTTTAATAATTTGTATAGAAAATAGAAAATCCAACAATAGCATTGGTATATTTAGGGGTGTTATAGGTTTTTTTTTCTTCCTACAAATAAGTAGTTCTCATTAAACATAATGCACCCATATTTTGAGCTTCCTTTGACAGCCTAAATACCGCACCAAATAATGTACTTAGGCAAAAAATTAATTCCAGCTATGCATTTACTGACACCTTAATCGCAAGTCAGTGCACACTTGAGTTCTTCCATACCAACGAAACTCTTTTGATTATATGTGGACATCAACTTGACCGAATAAGCATGACGTCTGAATCCACCTGTAGTCTGCTTTTGCAACATCTAAAATATCAATACCACACATAAACAGTCTCTATAAAATCTTGGAACGAGATCCCAATATCATGTGCATTGTTAAATTCATTTAAAAATGTGTGTGTGTGTGCTGAAAAACATAATGGTTTAACATGTAATAAGTGCCAGAAAATAGTAAGATGCCATGTCTGTGAAGTATCTTGTGTAAATAACCTGATTGAGACCTAGAATACAAAGTTGGCAATGTGTTGTCATTGCGCACATTTTCTTGCCAGCATTATTTTGTTCTTTACAGAATTGAAAAGTGAGTTTGGCTTGCACTTTTTCTTCGGGAAGTAGGTTGAAACAAATTTTTCAGTTTAGTTATTGCAATATTAAATTAATTTATTTTTTTATGTATACTAGTAAAAAAAAATATTTAATTTTTTCCATTTCATTATTCCCAGTTTTAGAAAAAACACTATTAAAACGTGATTTTTCGTCAGGGTCCGGAAGATTTTTATAAATATGTGACTACGTGAAAAACAATACATCACTTAAATATTTTTTCAAAATTAAAAATGTTGGATGTTTTTTGTGATTTAATAATTTTTATTAAGTGTCCTTCGGTGTTTCGAAACTGTGAGATATTAGTTGATTTTTGGTATAAAAAAAATTTAATAAATGTAAATCTCTTAAATCATGAAGTAAGAGAATTAAAAAAAAACTTTTAAACGCAAATTAAAGTTGTTTGCAATTCACTGATATAGTCTGGATCGCAACTCTAATCTTACTTTTAAAATTAATAAACACTGTTGAAAAGCAAGGCAATGTGAAAATTTGATCTTGTTGGTGTATGTAGCGGTATGCAGTCCCCCGCCTTGCCGTGACCTTGTTTGCAGATAACGCGGCAACTGGACTCCAGCAGATACAATACGAAAGAGCCTTTACCTCCAACCCTCCCATTCGGCCTCTCCATTGCTTCTTCCCTTTTTTTTCCCCGAGAAGTTCCGCCCATCCGCTAGCTGCAGCACGTGGCTAGTAGCCCAGCGTGCTAAATAATTTTACTAGGGAGGCCCCTTAAGCTCATCATGTCACCTTTAACCACTCCACGCCCATTCCAGCCAACAGTCGTGTGCAGAGAATCAGTTTACAGCACCAAAAATATTACATTGTTGTTGTTATTATTATTATTTGATCAAATTTTGAAGTCTATAATAGTGTAGTTAAGTAGAGTCAAAATACTGGACACCTAGCGGTTTGTGTCTTAACAGGGATGCTTCCTCACAAGACTCCCCGCGGGGCTGCTGCGCTGAAGCGGCTGAAGGCATACGAGGGCATTCCCCCTCCCTACGACAAGAAGCATCGCTGGGTGGTGCCAGGCGCCCTCAGGGTCATGTGTCTCAAGCCCGGCCGCAAGGTGAGTGGGGAGTGGTCTGCTTGGCATTGCCTCTGAAGGTGCAACCTCATTACTACGAGACCTTCGTTGTTACGACAGTTTTGTAGTTCACCGTCAGTTTGACTACGTAAATCATACTGAATTAAACCGGTAATTACGAGTGCCTCCTTGTTGGTCCTTTCGTAAGTACGAATGATTTGAATGGCATCTTCAAAAAAGGAAAAACACCGTCAGTTGAAAAAATAACGGTCACGCAGTAAACACAGTCAGCTGCGTGGCTACGCGGGCGCCAGACGGACTGAGTTCTTAGCAAGAATAAGCCCTTGATAAGGGGAGGAAGGACTGGTAACAAACAACGTGAGCTCTTTCTCTCTCGTTCCCGTTCCCTCCCCCTCTCTTTCTCTCTTTTTCTTGACGTCGCCAGTTACTTCCCCTCCTAAATCAGCGGAGGTGTAAATCTATAAATAGACCAGCTAACACCCTTCCTTTCTTCGCGCTTCACATACCTTCCCTCCGTGACATGAACGGCGCTGGTCTTTGTATCAGGTCATTTCATTTGCAATAAATCAAAAACCGTTGTAGATACAAAAAATTCCATAGAGAGACTTCTATTCATAATTTAATTTGCTACAACTTTTATTCAACACGTTCTTTCATTTAGTGCACCGTTTTCAAGTTACTGTGTGAAATTAAGACTGTTTGTATGGTCCAGAATCTAACTTTACTTTAATTTTTTATATTCAATTATTAAGAGTCCTCGTGGTTATGAGGATTTTTCCCGCCATTGTAAGCTCTCGTAGTAGCGAGGTTCCACTATACTCATTATAATTTTAAGAGTGAAGGTTGTAGCCAATAGTAAGGCAGTATTTTGGGGAAGTCCCCCAACTAACTGAGATTCCCTAAGTGTTTTGTGATGTGCTGTGTTTTGTCAGTCGTCGTTAAAGTACTGTGCCGAGGTTGTGCAGGGGCGGCGGCTTATAAATATAACATTAGGAGCTGTTGAGGAGGGACAACTTCACTTCTGGGTGCTGGGGCCAGGCCGTAATTAAGTTTTCAGGGAGTGGTTTTTACAATTTTAGAACTTTTAACTAGAATTTTGTAGGCCCCGGACGTGTGGTGTAGACTCGGGTGGTCTGCTGGCCCACCATTATTTATTATTTAATTAATTTATTCTGCGCACTTAAGACAACAGAAACGCTGAAGACTTTTTTGTGAAGGAATGGAGTGAGTAATGATTAGCGTAGATGAACGTTTTCTGCTGAATTTATCATGAAAAGACTTTTGTAATCGGCAGGAATATTAAAAATGGAAATTTCCCCAGACTTTGTTATTAAATAATTTAAAGTCAATGAACGGTCATTAACCAAATTCTACACCATACTACCTGAAACAATAAGTTTTGTTAGGTGTTTTGGTTTGTGCAAATAACAGTTGCAGTATTAGCTGGGCACGATTGTGACTTGTTACAAGTATGTTAGGAATTGCCAATATAATGTAGCTAATTTAAAGTAACCTTACATTCTTAATATTTTGTAGTGTTGTTGATGAAACTAACCAACATTTAAAACACTTTAAAAGTAAATCTAATGTAGGTAACCTAACCAACAATTCTCACAATTTTACTCCTGTTTAATATACCTAACTTAACATAACCACTCTTTGAAATTGTAAGATGCTGGGGTTTTTTTTTTTTTTTTCCCCACTGTAACGTAATTTTGAATTAAATTTAATCTTTGTTTACTCATTTGTGTGTTGAATAATCACAGTTTTTTTAAAAAAAATCTTTAATTTTTGAAAGTGAAGAAGTGTAACTGTGCAAATTCAGGTTCAGGGAAAATATAGCTTGAGGAAAACCTGAAAAGTCGGGGACAATGTATCTCAAAATCTTGTGATCCAGCTGACGTGATTGTTTTTTTTTAATAATTGTGAATTATTATTGACAATTTTTAGAATAAATTTTAACTTCAGAATTAAGATCATTATAACTGTTCTGTTGTTTATGCCGAGCCATTCTGTGAGAAACATGCAGCTTAGAATGTCATGTGATCTTGTGTGTGAGTTGTGTCAGAGTGGCTGCAGTGCTGACTGGTGACTGGCTGTGTTGGTAGTACTGCCACGTGGGGCGACTGTCGCATGAGGTGGGCTGGAAGTACCAGCACGTGGTTCGCACCTTGGAGAAGAAGAGGACTGTCAAGGCGAACATGCAGATTTACAAGCACAAGTACCTCAAGGTACGTATTGTCTGTACTCTCACCCTCCTAGGTTTTGCCATTCCGCATCAGTACATGTACACTCAATATGGTTGTTTAGTTACCAGGAAAACGTGAGAAACTTTACATTGCATCGTCCCCTCGAAGTAACACTGTTCTATTTGCTCTGTTTTTGAAGTACCAGCGCCAATAATTTAAAGCATGATTTAAAGTAGCGGGATCATGTATTTGAAGTAAATTTTTTTTACACATTTTTATTTCTTTGTGCGCTCCTTGGTATAGATACTAGAGTAGCATTAAATACAATTCAACGAATCAATAATATAATAAATCATTATACAATATTTTGCTTTTTTCTTTACATAACATTATGTGTATGTCACGTACACAGCTACTCACATGTCATTGCTTATGTGTGTGTCCATCTATCTTGCTCTCTCTGTTAAAATAATTTACTGCTATACATAGTGATAATGTGCTAACAATAAACACGTCATACGCTGTGTAAACAACTTCTCTGAGCTCACAGGCACAACTTATCCATGTACGTAAGAGTTTGCTGAACTGAACGCTAGCCATGCTTGTAAGAACTAAATTTCACGTGTGCAGTCGCAGCTGTGATGTAAGGTAATTTGCGTCTGAAGCGTCATGCGCTGTGTAGACAACTTCTCTGAGCTCACTGCCACATCATACCTTGGGTAGTAGGTGTCTGTTTTTGATAGGTCCCTAAAGTCCCTTTTTTTTTAATTTTGAAATGGAATTCATTGGAAAATTAGCATATTTTTTATGAATGTGTCATGAACAGTGGCCATGAACACGCTTCCACACATCCATAAAGTTTTGCAGCTGTCGAGCTACATTTTCCTGTATCTTACTACATGTAAGTTTTACAGTATTGATATTTTTATTATTCTTTCAATGTTTTTATTAAAAAATATTGTGTGAACAAATATAACTTTTTTGGGGGAGATAACATTCTTAAGCCCCAATGAATATTAACTGAGGGGCACACATGCTCCAACTTGGTATAACACAAGTTGTTTGTAGCATTTTATTTCAGGTACCTTCTATGTAGCTTATAATCTAGTTGCAGAACATATAATGACAAAGTCCTCATTACTTAAACCAATACTGAAATGTTTTCACTGTCTTCAGCCTAACAAGAGAGTGTTAGACCAGAGTTCACTTGATATTGTTACCATCAGCAAAACTCTTCCATTGAACATAAATACAAACCTGCTTTTTGATGAGTGGAAGTTATTGCAGTCAGAACCAGATCAAGACATAAGTGACAAGTGTGAAGTAAGAATTGACAAATACTGGTATCATTTCATGACATCAAAAAATGCTTTAGGGTCTCCAAAGTATCCAACAGTTTCAACTGTAGTCAGAGCTGCATTCGCAGTATCACATGGAAATTCAGATGTAGAGAGAGGGTTTTCAACTTCAGTGAGAATTTTAACAGAAGACAGGTCTTTGTTGTCAGAACGCACTCTCAATGCTGTGTTAATTGTAAAGTCAGCCTTAAAAATTATGAAAACAAGCCACGTTTGGTACCTGTGACAAGAGAGCTCCTGAGTCTTGCAAGGTGTGCTCATCAGAAATATTGTGCTTATTTAGAGGAGCAGAAAGCAAAAAAACTGGAAGAAGAACAGAGAAAAAAGGTTGAAGAAAAGCAGCATACTATAATGTTGGAGAAAAAAAAATATGTCTATTTTCCAAGCTGAAGAGAAGTTGAAAGATTTGAGAAATAAAAAAGAGGAAAAAAGGAAAACTGCTGAAAGGTTATTTTCAGAAGCTAATAAAAGACTTAGAGAGGCACTTAAGTCAAATGATATTGCTGCTTTAAAAGAAGAAGCAAGTCTTGCACAGGCAATGATTGAAGGGGTTATGAAAGTCCAGAATAAAAGTTATGGTGGAAAGGGAATGGTACCTATGAGCAAAATATATGTTTTCCCCCTAAATTAATTTATAATCAAAAACAGTATTTATTTGCATTACTTGTTAGTAATATTTGACAAAATGTTTCTTAAATATTTTCTAACACTGAAGATTGCAAGACTTTAAAAGAAAAATAAGAAATTGACATTTCTTACCGCAAAACTTCAAGGTAAATTCAACTATAAAGTATAATATTATGGAATGACATACACACATTGTATTTTTGCTCATTTGGGAGAAGGGTGACCATTCTTTTAACGACGGTATTGAACACATTATCTATTGAGGTTTTGGTTGTAGCAGAACAGGGACTCCAGTTTTATGTACTGGATTACTTGGTATGCTGAGTTAATACTGTGTTATTTGTTGTACTCGACCATAAAACTGTATGAAAAATTCTAGAAAAGTTAAGGTTTCCGCAAAATTTCAGTCCCTAAAAAGACCCTAAAAGGTCCCTTTTCTTATTCTGTCAGTCCCTAAAACACCCTATTTTTGGAGGTCCAGCTGGATGGCAACCCTGGTATAGTCCTACATCCTGTAGAATGATGTATGCACTGTTCATACCTGCCAACTTGTACGATTTTCCCGGAAAATGTACGAAAAATAGCTTCGTTGTACGATTTTACGGACAAGTGTTATTTTGTACGAATTTTCCACAACTTTGAATAAGTTCTGCGTAACAGAACGATTTATCTCGAGTATTGTAATCGATATATCGATGTGAACCTTAGGAAACAATATATTTACATTAGAGTATGTGTCGATACTGTTGTATCGATTGTTTTATCCCGTTTGTTGATGCTGATGGTTTTCTGTTTTCATTAGTTGCAGTTGAGATGGCGGTGTTTTAGCGGAGTTACCGGTAATTCATGCGTGATGTAATTTGATTTAAAGACTTTTTTAATGTAGCAGTATACCATTTGTGCAGTAATTTGGTATTGTTACGTTTAGTTTCTTTATTCATTATGGTTTCGGCCTTTGAGGCACAAGTTTTTTGTTAGGTAAGCCGTTAATCTGTTTCTCAGGTTATTGTTTGATTTAAATTCGGTAAAAATGAGTACTAAGAAAAAACAGAAAGTGTATAATCAAGTATTTAGAGAACAGTACAGTGTTGAATTCTCTTTTATTAAGAAGTCTGTAAAGGGTGACATATTTGCTTACTGTACAGTTTGTCATTCCGACATAAATATTGCACATGGTGGGAAAACGGACATAACGGTTCATTGTCGAAGCGCCAAACATGCCGCAAATGTAAAATGCCAGGAAGAAAGCCAGAAAATATCAAGTTTTTTTGTCAAAACGGGAAATGCCGACTTAGACGTGATAAAAGCAGAGTGCCTGTTTACGGCCTTTTTGGTAGAGCATAATATACCTTTGACTGCTGCAGATCATGCAGGTGCATTGCTGCGGAAAATGTTTCCAAACTCAGAGATAGCCAAAAAGTACGGGTGTGCCAGAACTAAAACTGCAGCTATTGTAAGTGAAATGGCTTCTGATAAAACAGAAGACCTGGTCCATTGTTTACAAAATGGACCATTTGCTGTTGCTACTGATGGTAGTAACGACTCAAATGCGAAACTTTACCCGATTGTTGTCACATTCTATGATGAAAAGCAGCAGAAAATGGTTAACACAGTTTTGTCCATTTCTGCATTGGAGGGTGATTCCACCGGACGTAATATAGGGAACTTAGTGCTTTCACAGTTTGAACTCAAGAAAGTACCTGTTAAGAATTGTATAGCATTGTGTTGTGATAATGCAGCTGTAATGGTAGGTCGCAAGAACGGCGTTGCAGCTGTATTAAAAGAAAAGCAAAATGATCTCATAGTTGTAGGATGCATTTGCCATCTAATTAATCTGGCTGCCGAAAAAGCTGTAGGGGGTTTACCCATAAAAATAGATGAAATACTTGTGGATATATTCTATTACTTAGAAAAAAGTGCAAAGAGAATAGACAGATTCCACAAATTCCTAGAGCTTCATAATAAGGAAGCAAAAAATATTTTGAAACACGTTAGTACAAGGTGGCTCTCTCTTGGGCGTAGTTTGTGTAGGCTAGTTGAACAATGGGACCCATTGGTTAGTTTCTTCAGTGAAGAAGTTGCAAGTCAGAAATCGTCATCATCTGGTAGCCTTAGCTCGTACAGAATTCCTAAGATGAGCCCCTCACATAAAAAACAACCCATTCCAAACCCTGTTGGAGTAGGCCTAAATGCCAAAAATGAAAATGAACGCAAAAGGAAATCAGATTCCATTAGTGTCCCTAGTTCCAGTAGTAAGACAGTTGCTTTAGCAAGCTCTCGTGACAAACCTTGTTTGAAGAATCTAACTCCTGTCATTAATCGAGAAGAAAAGTTGTTTATGTTCCTGACATCTAAACTCAGCAAGGCTTTTTGTCTATTTCTTCTTAGTGTAATACCATCATTTGATAAGGTAAATACAACCCTCCAGTCGGCATCTCCACATATCCATGTCCTTAGGCAACTGTTGTTTGATTTTTTGAGAGACCTGTTATCAAACTTTGTCAAGCCGAAAGTAATTAAAGGCAGCTCCTTACTTGAACTCGACTACCACTCCATTGAGAATCAGAAAGAAGATGCTGATTTAGTTGTAGGGAATCAGGCTGTAAACATTGTGAAAACACTGGAAGACAAAGAAAAAATAGTTTTCTATTCTTCTGTTCGTAAGTACTTTGTCTTAGCTTGCGATTACATTGTCAACAAGTTTCCTTTAAAAGATGAGGTATTGAAACATGCAGAAGTTGCTAGACT
Source organism: Bacillus rossius redtenbacheri (assembly GCF_032445375.1). NCBI lineage: Eukaryota > Metazoa > Arthropoda > Insecta > Phasmatodea > Bacillidae > Bacillus > Bacillus rossius. Next base: position 9,679,598 of record NC_086339.1, on the reverse strand, counting down.
CAGTAACATTGAGAATGCCAGCTTTTCTTCTGTCCATTATTTTGTGGAATTATTTCCTATTATGCTTGCTATAAAGGAAGGGGAAACACAAGATGCTGCTATAGACGAAATACAAAAGCAGTTCACAACTCTTCAGGTCAACGACATTTCAGATATTTGTGCAACAGAAGTAAGTGAAGATATAAAATGGTCTCAGTTAGCCAGTATTCGAGGAGTAGATGGAGTGGCAAAGTATAATCGGATAGCTAGAGTAATGTTATCAATCTTATCCATCCCACACAGTAACGCAGAGTGTGAGCGTACTTTCAGCTTAATTAAGAAGAATCGAACACAGTTCAGGTCATCAATGTCAAATGAAACTCTGGAAGCAATTTCTATCCTCAAGTCAAGACAAACTGGTGTATGTTATGAACAGAATTATAGTGCAGAATTTTTGAAGAAAGCGAAGAAGGCGACAGCCTCCTCTTTGAAATCGCAATGCTCAACCTCAAATTAAGTTAAAAGACAATGAAACACTGTTTATATACTTTTCTGTTAATTTACATCATATTTATGTGATAAATGGTTGGTTTAGGCTATTTATCATTGCTTCTAGAATTATTTTTAATCACAGTAATTTTTGTGGCATGGAGTAAAAATTGCCGCGTGTCCTTTACGCGAAAAATTAACATTTTGAAATGTCTTCCTAATTTTCATCTTGGAAAGTTGGCAGGTATGACTGTTGTTTAAACAGCTACATTGGTGGTGAATGCTGGATCATTCTTTATTTATTCCAAAAAATTACACAATATCTTAACTATTTTCAAAAATTAGTATGGGAGTTTTATTACATTGTCATTACATTATTATTGTGCAGAGGTTTCAATATGTAATTCAGGGTATTCGCGGGTGGGATTGGAGGCACGGAGTGGTGTGTTGTGCGTCATGTAGACATGTCACTGCTCTCTGTTGCAGAAAATGACGCGCGAGGCAGAGAAAAAGGCGGTGGACAAGATCGAACCTCTGAAGAAGATCATTGAGAGCTACGGCTATCACTGAGGCTGGCCTCTGTGCCCCCGGCCTTTACGATCTTGTGCTTCTAATAAAACATGTCTACTACACTGGTGCCTTCTATTATTGCTGCTCTCAGCTTACCACACCAAAATATGTATTTTTAATCAGTATATACATAATCAGGGTATCCACATTCTGAGAAGCCAGGAAAGTTGAAATTCTAGTAGTCATGGAATCCACTGTGGTGATAATTTTAGGAGAATCTATTATGCTCCATTCTGCCATCGCCCAAGCTTGGAGATGGTATGGTCTAAATTTTCTTTATTTCTTTCAGAAAAATGCAATATATTAAAATTTATTTGTAAAAATTTATGAACGCACAGAAAATGCATTTTAGCTAATCTGAACAGTTTGAATCGTACCCTTAACAGTCAATAACTTTTAGAAATTCTATTTAAGTTGTTTCTTAATACATAGTAAGTATGTGACCTTACACAACTTCATTCAGTAAGAAACATCTTGATTTTTTCGATGCTAAGACAACTTGGTGTTTCAATTCAGCAGTAATTTGTTTGCATTTGCATGCAAATTTTCCATAGTCTTTTTTCAAGCAATTTTTAAACATTCAAGTTATTGGTGTGACAGTAGTAGATAAATGTAAAAAGATAAGCAACATATTTACATAAACTGTTGGTTGTCATGTAAACGTCCTTGCAACTATTCAGGACAAAAATGGCTGACTATCTGTAAGTTACGTTCTTTAAATAGATGTTGCATATGGGGAAGATTGATTTTAAACATTTTTGTGGACATCACTGCATACGTCCACAGAAATGTTTTAAATCTTTAAAACGCTACAGTTTCACAATTACTTCACAATTTAATTTAACTAGCCAGACACATTTTGACTAAAGAAAAGTTGTAATTTAAGTCCTCTGAATAAAATTAATGTAAAAGAAAACTACACAGTTTCCAATATAATATTTAGGTCAATATATATACTTAATATTTTAATGTTAGTTTTGATTTTGTTTGTTCTAATGGAACTAACATGTAGTAACATTTCATTAAGTTTCTTAGAATAACCTTTAAAAAACAAAAAAACTTGAATTTGATAAATGTGACCACCGTGCAATTACATAATGTTGCGACGGTGCTGCATGCAGGGTAGGCACACTCTATTACCGTTACAAACTCTAACCGGATTAGAAACATCTTCCCTCTCCCCCACCTGCATGAAGTGGCATAACTAGGACGCCATTGTTCTGGGAGCTTTGGGTGTGATACTTTAAGGGGGTGCTAGACCATTCCAGAATGGGGATGAGAAGTGTAAAAATGGTGGCAATTGATGTGCTTCGTGTATGGAGACTGGTGCATCGGGATAGTGTTGGGTGAGAGGTGTGAGATAAGAATATTCTATGTAGTAATTGAAAGTGGCCAGACATGTGAAGTGTTGTAATTTAATTAATAGTTAAAGTAGTTAATAAATATATTTAATTTAATTGGGCTATTTGTATCGAACCTGTTTTTCAACATATGACTAAGTTAGGAAGAGCCAACCTGATTTAAGCTTAAATTTCTTCCTTTTGTAGCTTTTTCATTACGATACTATTAACATGTGCATCTTGAAATCTGTAGGCTTGTGGTCTATTTTAATCATAGTTTTAATTGGTGTAAACGTGATGTGAAGATTTTTTTTTGTTCTAACCTTGTATTGCTTTCAATTCGGGAGATTATGTCCATGTATGTTTAGGTGCCATAAATAGCAGCTTTCTCCACTACAGTGTGTGGGGTAAGAAGTGGTTAAGTGTTTCACAGCCCACGCGATCAAGTTTTAGTTCTTGAGAAGTGGATGACTTTACTACTTTCACGTGTGACTCGTTCGAAAGTGTCTCCTGCCGTGACTAGAACTGGGGTAGGCACTGGAAAGTTGAAATGCTGCCTTTTCTGGCTGTGTATAAGTAACATTTTAAATCAGCATCTGGAGATAGAGGTGGAGCCCGTGGCTGCTTTTGATTAAACTGGAGCACACTCCTACACTTCCACATGTTGACAGTTGCAGTTAGATCTGTAAAACGTGTGTAGGTTGGAAAGAATTGGTTTTTGTTGTACGCAGTAGATGTGCTGTAAAACTGTTCAAGAAGAACTGCAGTTGAATTCCCGTGAAAAATACACACTAGCATAATCTGCAATTCTCCCACACAAAGTATTGGAGTTCGAGCCTCTGTGCGGGACCTTGGCCCCATCATTCACAATTCAACTCAGTTGTCTGTGCACAGTATGAAAGAGAAAATTGTTGTGAAAATAGTTGCAAGAACTCAAGGAACCTACAAAAAAAAATGACTGAAGGATTGGTCATGAAAGTCCTGAAATAGTTACAAAACTTTTGCTATCTCTGAGGGATCTTTTTTTTTTTATTGATCCATTTTGTATTGTGCTTAATTTTTTTTATATATATACTTTTGTAAGAAATAGGTCTACCCGGTAATAAGTAGTAATATCGAATCAGGTTGATTACAATTGAAGCCTTGGGGTAGCTCAAATTTCACATTTTAATCAAAATATTTCACTGGGTTGCAGTGTGCTGAAGTGAGGTTTGGAAGTGTGCACGAGGAAATGAGTTATCTTTTCGGCAACGCACAAGAAGTGTGCCTGCTAGGACCGGAGTCGGGTTGGAGTCTGGAATTTAAGGGGGGAGGAGAGAGGCTGTGTAGAGCAACACATATAAGGAATGAAACGCACTGCTGTTGGCGCCAGGGCGCGGGGAGTAGGGGCGGAAGTGTGTCGAGGCCGGCGGAGCCCCAGCAAGGCCCGATGACTCACCCGCACCTCGCACCTGCCACGCCGGGCCTGCTGGGAGCACCCGGAGGAGACACCACCGCCACTCTAGTTTTCTTTGTAAGGTCCGTACCAGGGCCGGTGCAAGGTAAATTGGCGCCCTAGGCGAAAAACCTTAATTCTCCCCCCCCCCCCCCCTTCCCCCGGCCGGACACCACAAAAAAAAATTGCCTTGCCTCAAAATACATCACGTAAGCCTAAGATTTTGTCAACAATCAAATGTAAGCAGGCTTGTGTTTTTTTTTTATTTTTTTTTTACGTTTTTACTTATTACAAATCATAAACAGGTCACCGTGGACTTTAAATAATTACTTATATCAATATAAACATTCCAAACTGTTACAAAAATGCATTTTCATCTAGTTTCAATAATCGTTAAACATATTATATCTGCTGTTATGTGTCGTGCTGTGCCGCCCCCAGCTACTTGGCGCCCTAGGCGGTTGCCTAGTTCGCCTATATGGACGCGCCGGCCCTGGCCCGTACATCATTGCAGTGTCCCAAATGGGAAAACCTTTTCACAGACGAGAGAACCAAACACCCGATCGTGCATCTTCGGTTTTTTTTTTTTTTTTTTGTTCACTGTAAATAAATATGGCGTTGTTGATAAAAGGATACTAATGGTCAATTAGGTTAGGTTAGCTACATTATAAATACTTTAAAACATTGTGGACGGTTGATTTGGTTAGGATAGCTGCATTAAAGATACGGGGGGGGGGAAACACGAACTTCGGGTTTTGGCGCTCTCGTCTGTGAAAAGTAGGCTTCCCGTCCCAAATGTCCGACGGAAACACTGATTGCTGATTGGTCCACGTGACCCTTCGACGTCATGAGTGGCGTGGGCGAAGGTCCGAATCTCCTGTGTCCTATACATTGGTCAACTTGAACTTATTAGCCCAATCTGTGTCCTTTGGTAACATGGAAGAAGAAAAAAGAACACATGGTATTTGATTGTTTCCAGTTCCAATTTGCAAAGAGTAAACAGAAAATAACTGACGGTGTGCTGGAAACCAAGAAGACTGATAATATATATTTATCAGTTCTGTCCGTTTGCGACAGTTTATTTTTGCAGTGTACTTGGAATTCATTTATTAGCGTTTACATTTGGCTTAAAAAATAAATATTGAACCCTCATGACTTAAGTTAAATGAATTTTCAAGAGTTTAGCTGCTTACTCATTCATAATGCATGAAAACGAACCAAAAAAAATCTAAATATATTTATTTTGGGCGCTCTGCATTTACTGTGATCTGGTGACTACTTTAAAAATCTTAAGAATAGAACATAGCAAAAATGTAGACTGCAGTTTTCCGTGCGACGTGATGACGTCATTCACATGATACGGACTAGGACCGCCCGCAAGTTTGGACTGCTGTAGATGAGACAGTAAATACCGTCACACTAAACATTAATCCCGTTCTACAATGACAAGAAAACAAAAAAAAAAATCTGGACCCGTATAATGTTTAAGTTTCCATCTGTCGCTTCTACAGTACGTCGAACCGTTACAAACGGCAACCCATGAGACTGAACTTCGCGGTTACAAGAAATTTAATTTAAAAAATCTGAGAACAGAGAACAAATTAAGGTCAAAATTAATACATTAAATTACAGTGTACATAGTTTATTTTGATCGCAAAAAATGACATAAACGAAAGAGCTAAGTATCGAAATTTGGTCATACCATTGAATATATGTAAATGTATATTGTAATTATTTTTATATATACACACACATATATTCAGTGGTCATACTATCAGTGCTCAAACCAGTGTGGTTATAAAATACTGGCCGATAATATTCAATGATATATACCTACCTAATTCAAGAACAATTTACTTATAATTCAAATAAGTTCAAATAGATATTATGTCTCATTTTTAATCTAAAAGCTTGACTTTCTAATTTTGCGAGTCCATTGAGTAGGTAGCGCTTCGTAATGGACATGGCTGTAACCGTAAAAATGGCGTATGTGTCTGCTAAAACCTTTTACGCACATTTTTGTTTTGTCAGTGTGCAGCTATATCAGCTATATATTTGGCCGTGAAACCAGCTAGATTATCTCAAAATTCACAAGGATATACATTAATTGGCTAGAGCTATATATTTTTATGTGCATATATATTTACACATAATAGGTAGAAATTGTTCGAGCAGAGAAATCGTAAATTAAACATAATCTTTCACAGCAAAACTGTATGGGAATGAAAGACATATGTAGTATGTTAATTCAGCACGGCCTTTTTCAAAATGTTTGCGAGTAATATTCTAACACTTTATTACTTTTCCTGGCGTGCTCATGTCTCAAGTGCCTCTATAGTTTTACGGCCCAGCCATGAACTGGTGGGCGTCTATGAATCTTTGGGCGGACAGACGCAGCATTGTTTGAAACCAGGGGTGACCAACGGCTGCGTGTACAAGGCCTTAGTAGTATCCAGGCTTACCAGATCCGTGGACTTTTTTTTTTATCTTTCTGCGCACATAGGTACGTCACTTTGAGGATTGCAGACGATATTAGCGCTAATCTAGCACGAGATTTATTAGTAGTTTAATAATATGAATGAGAAAATGCTTAATTGTGTGCAATATGGTTTCCCAAATGACATATTTATCGAACAAAGGTTAGTTAAATAAAGAATTACACTTTCTTTTAAAACTGTAACGTGGCATAATCGAGTGTATTTGCGCAAAAAAACTAATACAATAGTTATTCGCAAAGCAAAGTAGGTAGGGTTTCACGAAATGTAAAATAAAGACTTTTATTGGAACAAATGTTGAGAAAAAGAGTTTTTTTTTTTTTTGTTAAATAATACGAATAAATTTAAATCACAATAATATCTGTTGTATAACGAAATAAATTATGTATTTTTTAAAGTTATAGAAAATAATTTCATTTATACACAAAAAATTTTCACGTACGACATTCGTATTAGTATTATTTCAGTTATTTAACTTTTTTAACCTCTTATTGGCCATGTGCTCTTCGCCATTTTGAAGAATATTTGAGACGGCTAGACATTTTTGCCAGGCACGCTTAGATTGGCCGATCTCATCCAACATCAAACTTATTTTAGAACCCGTCCTAGATGCAAAATATTTGTTGGAAACTCAATCATACAATTTGTAAAAAAAAAAAAAAAAAAAAAAAAATGGCTGCGCTTGTGAAGTTATGGTGAGGTCATAACCCTCCATCTTTGACACAACATATTGGAAGGTGTTGGAAGAGAAAATCTGACAGTGTGGCAGAGCCTTAACAAATAATGATTACTTTGGATGACGAACGTTCTCTCTTTTCCCCCCCCCCCCCCCCCCCTTTTCCTTCGTGTTTGCTTTTCTGGAGGCTGTAAAACTCCCACAGCAAGTGCAAGGTGCGCAGCGCGGGCGGTTGCTATAGTTGGTGACACGCGCAGTTATTTACGAAACATGAGCGCAGCGATGATGAAGCGCGGCCGCGAGCACGTGGCAACACAGCGCCGAGCGGACGTGGCAACGTCGCGGGAAGCTGCTCGCCGGAACAGGAAACAGCCGGCACGTGCGCCGAGAGCCGAGGAGGCTCGTGACAGGCGAGGAAGTCTTGGTGTTGGTACACCTGGGACGGTACGGTCGGTGGTCTATCACCCACACTGTAATTTGTTTTTGTATATGGAATAAAAAAAATCATGAAAAATTACACATATGAAAACAACTGTATCACTACAAAATAGTGTTCGCAGTAATACTGGGTTGGATTCTTACCCGGTCATGTACATATGTTTTGTGATGGGTGTATGTGTGGGAGTGAGGCGGGATCATAAGTGCGACGCTCGCTGGTATTTCTAGCGCGGTATAGCCTCTAAGCGCAAGGCTCTGAACTGACGCGCAGTCCTCTAGTCACAGGAAAACTTAGAAAGTTGAACCGTGACCGTGACATATGGCCGAGAAATGAAGATAAAGGTGTAATGCAAATGCCTTAAGTGCTTTCAAGAATCTGTACCGTTTGTTTTACGCCTAAAAAATTACTCCGAAAACACGCCTGTTAGACATTTTCAATCTTCTAAAAACGCAGTTTAACAACTTAATGCGAAATCAAGAGTACTTTTCAGCCCTCAGCGAATACTTCAAGTGTTTTTCGTAAACAGGCTCCACTCGGATATCTTGAGTAGTTTTGAAAGCGCGTTGTTTTTCCTGAAGCTCTGCGCACCGTATGTGTGCCCAGGCAGCTGAACCTTTCCAGTATTAACTGCGCACATAACAATCACAATACAATAAAATAAATTTAAATTGTTGTATTATCGACAATATTTTCCATGGATTCTAAAATCAATTAAAATATTAAATTATACGCCAATTGTCGCAAGAAATACTAAGTATTATCTCGAAAAACATTTTTTCATGATTACAAAAATAACCATAGCCATGTGTTTTACAAAGTTACAATATCTTTCTATTAGTATTACAAACTATTTCTTGAAAACTGGTTTCTAAAGGTTTTTTTTTTTGTCCATGCAACTGGCAGCCTCTTGTACGCTGTCTCACTTTGCGTGCAAACGAGGCTCCAAAGGCAGAATTACATTTCGAGAGAGGGGAAGGCGTCGAACTACTTTGCCCGCTATTTGCTTTCAAATCAATTTCATTTTTTGTCCAGAATTATAGCTCTCTATAGGCTTTGGGCCTGCGTATGCACCTGGCTAAGGGCACGATTTTTCGTGAAAACATCTTAACTTTCATGGGACTGCAATAAGGTATGCCCTCGCCAAGCAGTATCTTTCTTGCGAATGATGACGGTCTTCTGTAAGAGAAGCGCTCGTCCTATTTGACCGGGCCATTCAGTACGTGTTTGCTTTCACGCTGAGTTACTGTGCCCGTAATATACGGGAATCCTTTTTTTCACAGACGAGAGAGCCAAACGCCCGATCGTGCATCTTCGGTTTTTTTTTTTGTTCATTGTTAATAAATATGGCGGTGTTGATAAAAGGATACTAATTGTCAATTAGGTTAGGTTAGCTACATTATAAATACTTTAAAACATTGTGGACGGTTGATTTGGTTAGGATAGCTACATTAAAGATACGGAAAAAAACATGAACTTCGGGGAACTTCGAGTTTTGGCTCTCTCGTCTGTGAAAAGAATACTTCCCGTATATACATGTACCTGTTATGAGTAAAACCAAATTTCGTAAAATGGCAATATGGGAAACTCTGGCCAATTAGCATTGGCGAAGCGCGAGACAATTTACTGCCTTTCACGCTATTTTCCACTCCACGCCGCTAGATGCCACTACTGTAATTATTCTGACGCACTTAAAACACTTTGTACAATAACTTTAGGTACACTTCACGCCGTCAGTTTCGCTGACATCACTTGTCTCGCTTACTTCTTAAGAGTTTCCCATATTGTCCCTATTATAAGTCATTTCTGGATACGGTGCTTCTATGTTGTATACCTACTGCCCATATTTTGAATTACATGCAGCAATAAGCAAAAAACTTAAAAATCTGCAGAAAGTTTTTCATAAAATATAGTTTTGACGTCTATATTTATTAACCTTGTTTAAGGGCGTATGTTCCGTTCCAGATTATTATTTTATTTTATGTTTTTTTTACTTTTGAACGGTTAAACTTGTAGACTTTTTGAGTAGCCTTACTTAAACATATTTTTATGCACATTTAGCTGGCAAAGTTGAAATTTTAACATTTTTGTACAATATGGATAAGGAGAACCAAATGGCATAAATAACTGAAAATTTTTGTGTGTCAAGGCAATGATGGTGGATACTGCGTGATATGGTTTAAAATTCATTTAAAAGAGTTTATTCATTTTATTTAGCAATTTTTAAATCATAAAACGTTTGATGATTTTAAAAGTCCAGGCAATTTTTTTTTTCTGAAAGAAATCAAATCATTATCACCTAGCAGCCAGTGAAGTTGACTTTAAACCTAAAAAATTTCAGTTTTTCAAACCATTTCCTGCTCCTTATCCATACTGCACAAAAAAGTTAAAAATGCAACCTCGCAAGCTAATTATGCAAAAAGTATGCGATAGATATAGTCCACTTCAGACTAGTTACACAAATTATATTTCACTGCTATGAAATTACATAATTCATAGCATTGACTGCACGTGTTATTGACACACGAAACTACAGTAAACTCGTGGAATAACATAATGCAAGTGTTAAGAAGACTGCGAGTATCCGCTCTACCACTCTGGTTCTGGGGTAGAGCGCCTGCCTTGTGACTTGTAGGACCCGGGTTCGCGCCCCGGCTCCTCCAAGGTGGATTGCCCGGATAAAATGGTGGCATTTTCTCTGGTAGGAACACAATCCCTTGTAACAAGTCAGGCTACCAAAGAAACGGTGGGTGGAACAGAAAAAAACCTTCCAGGTGGCTTCCAAATGGGGAGCCCGTTTCTTTTCTTGGGCTCCCCATGCGGTGGCCATTCCGGGGGTTTCTCCGGGGGAACGGAGTTTTGCAAAAATATTTTTTGTAGTTTTTAGTAACTGTAGCATTATCGTTCCACTGTGTTATAAATAAAGCTCAAACAGGCATTTAAAACATTAAAAAAAAATTTGCTTTTGTACAAAAAATATTTGAATTTAATGTGTTCAAACATTTATCGGTATAGTATTATTGACAGTTAAATTTTAGTCACAAACTATTGAAGTTTTCGATGGAAAAATATTTATAGGCACATGAATTTTATTTCTAAAGATATTATTTCAGAAAAACTACGTTTTCAATCAGGAAAAACGTTTTTAACACACACATATCATGTATGTACCAGTATAACATACAGACATAAATATTCTTTTTATTTCACCATGAGAAGATACTTACCAACAATATTACGATAAAAAAATTAACAATTTTATATATATATATATATATATATATATATGTCACACTATAGCAATGAAAAAATATTTTTTTTTAAAAATTACCAGTCACTGGTGTGACATAAGTATATAAAAACACGCGCGTTTTAGAATGTATCAAAATTTCGAAGCAATCGGTGAAGAATTTTCTGAGAATTGAGATTTTGAACGAACGAACATTTACATTTGTATGTGTGTAAATAATATATACCAACCTACCCTCCCCACAAAAAATAAGAAAAATTTGCGAGATTTCTGTTTATGTAACTCATAACCTTACCTACGTACCTTTTACTTTTACGCCAGAAAAAAATCTAAAGATACATGAACGCGTATATTTAGGAGTCTGATCCCATGCCTGTGAATGTTATGTTTCTCGTCGGGCTGTCGCCAGCTCTTTAGTGCTTCAACGTGACACTTCAGGTTGCGTTCCACGAGGTTATCTCGTCATTCTGGTGCTTGAAACGTGATAAGTTTTAAGTTCCTAGTAGGCAGTCGACTATTTCGCACTCGTGACTTGAACAGTGGAATGTAATTGAACTTTAGAATGATTAAGCCAACGCTTCGAAGAAACAGCAGGCCGATCGTGCTTGGGTGGATCCGGGAAATTCTAACGTACTCTACCTGAGTGGACACGTCAGTTGGTGTGGAACCGAGGATGATCATGTGCCATAGAGTCGTGGCGTGGGCATTCAGAAACAACAGTAGTCACGAGGTGCTCTTCGACGCCTTCAAAGCTTCTAAACTGACCGGCTTGTCCGTCAATAGAACTGTAAAAACCGTTTGGTTGCGTTATGAAGCAAAATAACTTTTCTGAAGACTTGATTTAATAGAAGAAAGTAATTGATGATTCATGAACAGTTTTTGTAAGTATGCCCTGCATTCAAATTTAAATTTTGATTAAAAACAGTAACTTAGATAGATTTGAAAAGTAAAAGTATTATGTTCTATTATTATTTATTTTTAACAGACTTTTTTGACGTGACAACGTCTAATAAATCGATGAACGCCGGCTGCACGAACGAAAAAGGATGACTCATTGTCCCGTTACGCTCATTGAACGCTTGCGCCGCATCTATCTCTCTTCCACTCGATTGGAACAACCATCGATTTGACTTTTTCGAGGCACATTAAACTTGAAACACTCCCATTCGTTTCCTACTTTTCCTATCATCGTCCTATCCTTAACAGAATAACACAGATTGGAAGAAGTTAAATAGTAAACATGTATAAACGTTATAGTTAAAATAATCTGTTCGTTAAAGTAATAAACATATTTGAATTAATGAGTGCAAATAAAAGTAAATTTATCAATTAAATTGTAGATTTCATTTCACTCCTTTTTATCCATTCAAAATAGTGATGATTCAATTTTATTCATAAAAGTATGCAATCATTTCATCAATGTTTTGTTATGACGTTGTCACGTTAAACTATCGTCCGTAAACCGACTTTACAGACAACCAATTTTTTTTTAACAAACTATCCTAGTGTTGTAAAGTCATACGTTTATGCACGAACAGTTTGTGTTGGCAGTGTGTGAAACCGCTCTGGAGGCATGCGCAGAAGTGTTAACACCAGTCTAGCTGGTCGCCAGTGCATGGTTGGCCGGGGCGGACCGCAGAGCGGTTGAAACAAGCGGCGCCTCGTCGCGGCCAGATGGCGGCGCGGGCGTCCTTGGCCCGCTGGGCCAGTGGCGTGCAGCGCTAGCACTGCCCGGGGAGGTGGCCAACACCCGCCGGCGTCTCATCACAGCAGGGCACCGGTCGTGTGTACAGTTGGAGCATAAGGTCCGATTCTGGGCGAGTGTACTACACCTACCAATATGGTGGTCATTTGTTTACACACACACACACACACACACATATATATATAAGGGGATAAAATCAGTAACAGTGATAAAGAAAACTTTTTTAAAAATTTTTTTTATATACGTGAAGACTTTTTGGTAGAGGATTTTGTATAAAGAAAGGAAACACGGCATTAAATAATGTAAGCTATTGGCCTTTGAGTATTTACAAATTCATGTTCTCCAGTAGTGACATTTATTGTTTGGTATAAGTTCTTTTGATGGAAGTAAAGTATAAAAAATGAATTTAAGTAAACATAAATATATCCTACAAACTAAAATAAAAATAAAATTCGGGCTTAGAATGGGCTACCCCATCCTTCGTCTTTGGAGCCTTGCTTGCCGTCGAGGGTAGAGGTATTACATAATTAATGTTGGTAGCATTTGGCGTGTGTTTATAAACGTGCTTCTATACTCAGCACTCTTCTGTACCACAGAGTAACAAACCTTCGGAGGTAATTTTGGACATCTGAAAGTCACCCCTGTCAACAGCTGCGCAAAAAAAAATTAAACTCAAAAGTAGCCTCTCTCAACAACTGCACCGGTTTACAACAGATCAAAAGTATCAGGCCTTCGCGCCTGAAGGGAAACGCCAGGCAAGAATGCAACAGAACGAGCTCAGCTCAGCTGGAATGTGCAAGGTGACACGGCGCGGCAGACGTTAGGCTTCGTGCTGGGACTGTACACGTCACGTGCTCGATGCAGCAGATGCGTCACGTCGACCCATGACAGGGGAGGGGGGGGGGGAGTCTCAGGTAAGCCGCCATCATGTACCGTCCGCCAACAACTGACTGCGCAGCCACACCCGCCTGCCAATCTGCAATCTGAGGACAAGTCAGCAACCAGTGGCTGGAATATTTTTTTCGTTATCGCGATGAGTTGGTAAGGGGGGGGTTGGAAAAAGTAAAATAAAAACACACGTGAGCGAATCTTTCAGTACTTGCCAGGGATATGTACGTAACATCTAAACTAGGGTAAACAGCAAAAAAAAAAAACTTATAATACCGAAACTCGGACAAGAAATGTAACCTAGAATTCTTTGAAATAATGCTGAGCGTGATAAAATGAACGCGAACTGTGTTTTCAAATACGTTTGTTTCTTGACGCTAATCACGCGTAGTTAGAACGCACCCGCCGATAGAATTCTTTGCCGGAGCAGTTACGTCGAATATCGAATAATTCAGTTTGCAGAGTGAAATTTTTAACTGTATAATGAAACTGCTCCGGTAAAAACGGAAAAAAAAAAAAAAGAAAAAAAAAGGATTTGAAAAAAATACTAAACCCCGGCTTTGAACAAGATTTTCTGCAACGAATTTTATTAAAAACTGCTCATACGTCGGCCGCGGCGGAAAGGCGAGGCTAGCCGAGGAGCGGCGGAGACTGCCGAAGGCAGACGGACGGTGACGCGGCCGCCGCAGCGCCATATTTGTGCGTGGTTTTCCCTGCGCGCGCGGACAGCTCGCCTTGTAGGTCAGCCGCCGCGAGGCTCCAGATGGCCGGCGGTCCAGCAAGCTGCCGAGGACAACTCCCCTCGCAGCAGTAGGGCGCCGGCAGTGGTGGATCCAGGATTTTGGTTTGGGAGGGGCTTGACCCAGCTGAGAATAGGCTTTATCAAGGCAAACACAAAAACAATAGTGGACCCAGATGCTTTTGGGGGTGGGGGGGCTTGAGTCCAGTGGCGGATCCAGAGGATCTTGGATTTCAGAATAGCCAGAGAAAAAAATGTCTTAAAATTACTAAATTTGTATTTAATCTACTCACACTTACACATAACATCCAACCAGCAGATTTTATGATTCTACAAGAAATTAATTAATTATATTAAAATATTTTATTGGTTTCAGAAACAATCATTTTTGTCGGCAATATTAATGTAGCAGACAACTAGTTTTTCGCGGGGGGGGGGGGGGGAGGCAGGGACAAGTGCCCCTGGTGCAATCCCCCCCCCCCCTTGGATCCGCCACTGAACGAAGATCCCTGAATAATTTGTAACGAGCGTAAAATTTAAGGTGAAAAAATGTTAACAGCGTAGTTGCAGGTCCTCGCACAAGCGCTGTAACTCTCCGGAGGACGGTGAGGGAGGGAGGGAGAGACCGCCTGTGGTTGGTCTGGAGTCTGGCGGCGAGGCAGGACGTGCTCCGGCGGGCCAATGAGGCACGTCGCCACGTCGGGCTCTCCCCCCCCCCCCCCCCCCCTAGCAGCTGGGTGTCCGCGCCGGCGGCGGGTGCCTTCTGGACACTCGTGCATAGAGACCTGCTAAATTCGCGGAATCATTCGGTGATAGGCTAGAATTCAAACACATATATCTCTCAGATAATTTTGCTATTGGCTTACTGTTCATCTGGACGAATCTCAACCTGTTATAAACCCCTCAACCAAAGAAGGATCGAATCACAGACAAACCAGCTGAGACGACTTACAAGTCGCCAGCCAATGAACTTGCGTTATTTGTCCGAGTGTACAGGGGCATGTGCAGTCTATCCTGAAGGCCATCGAAACCGACTATTTTGCAGGTCTCTACTCGTACATAGATCTCGGAAAAATTCGCGGAATTATTTCACGACGTGCTAAAATGCAAATAATTGTATTTTTATGCAGCTTCTGCTATTGGTTCACTGTTAACCTGGAGGACTGTGGGCCAATTCTAGACCCTCAGTCAAAGCAGTATCGAACCACGAGTCTCCCAATTGAGACGCCTCACGAGTCAGTAGCCAATGAACAGGTGAAGTTTGCCCGAGTATGCTCAGGATCGTGGGGTTCTATCCTGGAGGTCATTGAACACGCGAATTTTTACAGTCCCTACTCATACATATACTGTGCAGAGATCCAGAAGGAAAAAGGGGGTGGTTGTCTGTAAAGTCGGTTTACGGACGATAATTTTACGTGATAACGTCATAAGAAAACATTGATGAAAAAATTGCATACTTTTTTTTAATTTTCAAATATTATTTACAGTTTTTGCAAATTTATATTTAAATAATTTGTTTAAATGTAATCACGAACAATTAGTTTAAAAGCCCGCCTTAACCTGTTTGATATTATAGAAGATATTCTCGCACGGTGTTTGGCCGGTTCTTGCACGCTCGGCTCAGGCGGAACGTGACAATTTTTCGTGCGTGCAGCCGGCGTTCATTGATTCATAAGACGTTATCACGTCAAAAAAAAAACACGCCATTTAGAATCTGCTCAAGACAGGGACAAAAGAATCAGCACTAACCTATTTCATAATCCAAACTATTGCATCAATAATTATAATAATATCCTTATTGTAAAAGAAATATCTAATATAATAATAAGATAATTAATAATAAAAAGAGGTATTTCACCTTTCCATTTCTAAATACCTAAAATAATAGAAGGAATAAGATTAAATTAATGTTTTATTTTAATAACATGACAAAAAATTAGCCCACTAATAATTATATTAAATATTATTCAAATAAATTGAATGATAATAGGCATCGCAAGGGATGTCGAGGGGGGAGGGGGGAGACCGCCCGGCACGAGAGTTTTGGGTTAGCTGACAGTCATCTCTGGATAGGGTACTTGCATGTTGTATAGTTCCCCATACTTTGGCTGCATGCAATCGGCAGAAAACTATAATATACACAGAAAAAGTTTTCCATAAAATCATAGTTTTTTTTTTGTGTTCACGTTTTTTCGACAAGGGAATTTCATTTAAAAATACTGCCCATCTTGTTAAAAACTCATTAAACAGCTAATACTATAAAAATTTCCCCATTGGATCGCGCCATTCGCCACGGATGGCCGCAGCGTGGTTACAAATTTCTGTTCCATGCGATTTCCGTTCCTTTCCGTGTACCAGGAGCTGTGCTGTTACACGTAAAACACACACACACTCACACAATATATAAATGTATGTCACGTCCTGGACGCGAGAGGTGATGACGACTCGCTTCCTGCGTCATGGTCAGGGCGCGGTGGTTGTAGTGTCGGCGCCAGGAAGTTGACGTCAGCGGCGCGTTTACCGCGTTCTGCAGCGCCTTCTGACGGGAATCCTGCGATTCACGCCGAGTATTCGACATGCCCGAAGATTACCGAATACCTGCCTTCGTTTGACTTCGGAATTCTTTTGTTTAGGTGAAAAAAACGCGGGTGAGTATGACGATGCGTGAATGCCTAATTAATTAAAATGGTCGATTAGGTCAGGTCAGTTACATTATAAATACTTTCAAACTAAGTGGACATTAAAAATAATATGACTTAATTTTAATGATTGTTTAGTTTTAAAGTATTTATAATGTAACTGACCTGACCTAACAAACCTGGACAAAGGATGGACAGTAGTAAGAACTCACGTAATTTTTTTTTTTTTACTTTTTACTTGCGCAACAATATCCAAATAATAAATAAAACATTAAAATTTGAAACGTTAAAAGCTTACCTAAGTTAGATACGGGTGCAATTCCTTTGCCATTAGTAGAAAATGATGTAGTCGTTCACCTACGTCGCGATATAAATAATCAAGTATTGGTTCATTTGAATATTGGCCTATCACGCACCACAAATGTAAAAGATAAGAATGTTCGTATATTTACTCAAATATTAGTCTTGGTTTTAATGACTTAATTTGTATTATTGTTATGAAACTTCCTACCTTTATTTCTTTATGTCCGACATTTAAAACAGACCTTTTTTCACCTAAACAAAATAATTCCGAAGACACCCGAAGGCAAATATTCGGTAATGTTCGGGCATGTCGAATACTCGGCGTGAATCGTAGGCTTATCCCTTTCGACGCGACGCAGCGTCCCGGTGCCACATGCTCAATGCTCACTGGGACACAACCGTCTACCACGGCTTGCGACCAAGGTCGACGGTCGAGCGCAGTGGCAGGTCGACGCTTCGGCCTCGATTCAGGTTGAGGGATCCTCACGTAACTTAGAAAACACACAACAGTCATAACTTAGAATTCTCGAAAAAAAAAAAAAAAACCTCCTCGCAACTTAGAATTTCCTAAAGTTAGAACGATCATAACTTAGAAACACATAACGCAGCAACACACAACTTAGAACTGTCAAACCTTAGGAAACACACAACGCCTACCACATAACTTATAATATTCATAACTTAGAAACACGCAACTTAGAACAGTTATATCTTATTAAATTATATCTTCAATGTTTCTATGTTATGTTTTTTTTTTTAAGTTGTGTTCAGTTCTTTTGAAATGGGCCCAAGTGGCCAAGTAGGTAGACTGCGGATAAAGGACCGTAAGGTTGCGAGGAAACTAGTTCTGTGGAATGCGGTTGAGGGGGGCGGGGTGTTGGAACCACTTTGCCTGCTGTTTGCTTTAAAAGTATTTCTTTGTTGGTGATGTATATATTGTACACCATTGCAGTAGAAATAAAATAAAAATATTCTTTTGCTTAGTAAGAGCTATATGTAGGCCTTGTTTTAAGTAATTTAACTATAATATATTAGGCACCCAAGAACTCAATTTTACACATACTTGAATAATAATTTCACAATGAGCAAATCAAATGTAAAAGTATTGATAACCTGATGTATCGAATTATCAAGCCGACATTTCATTGGCATCAGAATCATTCAAATGATAAATCGAAAGACTGATTGATATATCGATATGTGTTAAAATGTTGCTCATACCTGGACGGAACTGAGCCCCGGCTGTTTGCGAGATTCTCGCCTAGCTCTCCCCTCGCGGGACAGTGACGTCACAGCAGGGGTGAGTGACGTCACCAAGCAGGGCCGGGAGGCTGCGCGCCGTACAAGGCTGCCTCTTGACGCGGTGCTGTCCGGGGCAGGCGGTCACCGCCCCCGCTGCATCGATCCCTCGTCGCCGCCCCCCATCATGCACCTCGGCCTGTGCGTAAACCACGCGAGGAACGCAACTGCGAACACAGCGCAAACCAACGCGAGGAAATCACACTCGTTTATAAAAAGCACGCAAGTCGCGAGACGTCACCAACCATGTAACACTTACAAGTTGTACAACAGCATATATAATATATATATATTTTTATTATTTATATATTTTAACATCGATGTATCCAATGGTTAGATACAAAAACTGCTTAAAAAGGGCTATTTTGCACTATTAAAATCAAAATTTTCCGGTCCCCCCCCCCCCCCCCCCCCCGCCTTAGTAAGAGGTGAATGGGTTTACATGACATCAAAATCATTATTTGTCCCCCCCCCACCCCCCCCCCCACCCCCCCCCCCCAACTTTATGAACACAGCTACGCCAATGTTCGTGATAGTTGTGAATTGAAGAGGTGGATTCCAAAAGGGGCTAAGTCAAAAATGTACTTTTTTCAGGAAACAATTTTTTTGGTGTGAATGTGTATTTTGATAATGAAAAGCACAAAATCCACATAATGCTAATGTTTTACATTAAGAAAATGTTCTCAGGCAGTTATTTTGATTATGAGTTCAATATATTACCTGTAATTAGGTTAAGAAAACGGAACATCAGTGACTTAGAGCTATTTGGAAAACTTGTCAGTGACTAAGAGCTTTCTGGAAAACTTGTCAGTGACTGAGGACTTTCTGAAAAACATGTAATTGAAGAATATTAGTCCTACCAGATTGACAGGCCTAAGTGTAATGTTTACATAATACTGAACAAAATATGTATGTAGACTTATGCATAGTACAAAACGAAAGCAACAATATGACCTTTAAAATGTGTCAAGTCTTTTGAGTGAACATTAAGGTTACAATGTTTAAAGGAATGGCTCTTCTTCATCATATAGTACAATATTGTTGTCGTTATCTCCTTCTACATTGTTAGTCAGAGCAGTTTGGTAAAACTGTCTTGCACATTGACTGAGTGAAACAAACTGCAGAAGTTTCTTCATATCTTGTCGCTTCTTTTGACTAATATGGTTTTCTGCTGGCGAAACAGGAACGTTTGTGTACGCTTCTTTCAATACTGTACGTGATTTAGTTACCTTGACTGTTGTTGGTAGACCACAATATGTGTTTTGAATGTCCATAGTAGTGTCATGCATTCTTGAGTAGATGAGAACACGTTGATCACACATTTTAAAGGGAAGTCTTTTTACTATGGCCTTCTTTGAAGCTTCCATAAAGTTTGAGACCACCCAATCTATGCCTAACACATTCACTGTAGCACCCGTCGCAAAGACCTTGTGATATTCACTAGGCTACAATATTGTTTTTTCTTTTTCTGTAACTCCTTTTCAAATCTGCCAAATACTCGGTCGGGGGGCATATAGCTATGACCTCTGATTGGAAAGTAATGTTCCACTTTTGCAAAGGTTCTTGATTTGGAAATGTAGTTGAGTATGAACATCATAACATTGGTGTTTTTATTTTGCCCACTGCAGGCATCTGAAAATAATCTCAGAGTCAAAGAGTTTTCTGGCACATTTGCCAATTTTTTCTCAAGATTTTCCAAAAAAAAAAAAAGACTCAATGCCGAACATACTTCATTAGAACCTCTACCACTTTGGTCTTCAGTCCAAGTGTACACAGATGTGTTGGAAGTGTTTTGTTGGTTTTCCATCAAAACAAACGTCAAATTGTACAGCCAGATTTGTCTGGCATAAAAGACCTCACCAACGCTTAATTTGGGCAGTGTTTGGTTTTGTTCCATGTCAAATGAAACACTTATTATATTGTTTTCTTGTTTCTTCATGATTACATAAATTTTTTTAGCTCTAAGAGTATTAAGCCTGTACTGAGTCATTAATCGAGCCTTTTCAGCAAGGTCACGTGACGTCTTGATTTGGTTCTTAGTCTTGTAACAAAATGAGCACACATCCGTCTTTGGGCTTCCGAAGCTGAGATTGAAGTTGTTTTGAAACACCTTGAATAACTTAGATAATGAAGCAATTGGCTTGTTTTCTATTTTTTGGTTATCTTTCCACATTCGCCACAATGTTTTGATAGAAAGTTCAGGATTAAGATAACCACGAATACTTTTTCCTCGGCCATAATGGCTTTCATTGCATCTAAACGTTTTAATGTATGCAATCATTGAGTCTTTTATCGCAGTGTGTTTGGGATTTAACCTAGCCCCACCACGCCTTTCATGTGGGCATTCCCCATATACCTCCATGTGTTTGCTTAAGGTGTTTACTCTTTTACGAGAAAATCTCGTTACAGACAAAAACGTTTTGTTACATACATTTAGAATACGACCGCTTGTCTGCCGTATGAAATATTTAGTAATAGTATGGCTTCTAGGCTTATTTTTGTTTCTGGGCCTATACTGTTTAGGCTCTTGTGTGACAATATACTTGAAAACAAAGCTATTCTGTTCAGCAGCTGTTTTTTGTTTATAGATTTTGTCATAAAATGCACTTATATCTGCTGTAGACAGCAAAGCCGCCTTACAACTATTACCACCTTCTTTATGCGTTCATGCAACCGAAGGAGCACCGTGGGCTTCACTGCTGTTTCTGGCAGACTTTTTATGGTTTTTAACCCACTTATCTTCATTTCTTGCTTGTTTTCTACTTCGTGTACTATTTATATCTGTTACAGAACATGTGCTATCTTGTAGTTCACTTACATTCATTTTGGCATTTATACATTAACTACTGACAAGTCAAACCACCACAATAACACTAATAAACAGACATAACCTCTATGCAGTACAAAACCATGACAATACTTTCACCATACAGTAACTAATACCTGTTTATGCATGCGCATATCGGTGCATAACTTACCAAGGCTTGTTTGGAAAACACTGCTGACTTAGGACATTTTGGAAAGAAACCCATATTTCACTACCGCATAACAGCTATAACTTAAGCGCTTTTGGAATACCTGTTACAGCCGTAGATGCGAATAGTAAAAAGTTAGTTATTCCACATATAAACACAAAATCGCTAAAATGTGACTTAACCCCTTTTGGAATCCACCTCTTCAATTTTCAAAAGATTGCTGCGGTATTATATATATATATATAAAGTTGGGGGGGGGGGGGACAAATAATGATTTTGATGTCATGTAAACCCATTCTCCTCTTACTAAGGCGGGGGGGGGGGGGGGGGGGGGGACCGGAAAATTTTGATTTTAAAAGTGCAAAATAGCCCTTTTTAAGCAGTTTTTGTATCTAACCATTGGATACATCGATGTTAAAATTATTACTGTTTCCTTAAGATAAAATTTGATGAGTGAAGAAATTACAAATAAAGTTTGGCAGAATAATATTATAAAATAAAAATATCACGTTCTAGAAAGTTGGGGGGGGGGGGGGACAGTCCGCTCCACCCAAAAAGTTCTGGGGGACACGTCCCCCCTGTCCCCCCGGTTCCTACGCCCTTGATCACGAAAACACAAATTTTATTTTCAAGCAGTAATTCTACATTCACTCCCCTGGACACTAGTTGACCGCTGGCTGCTGTCGTAAAAAAAAAAAAAAATCCTGACGACGTGACGCAAGCAGACGTTGAGGCGACAGTTCTTATCGCCACTGCGAGTCTGTGACGTGCGTGTTGAATATTGAATATTTACTAAGTTCAGAAAATGAAAGATGAAATAATTTTTGTCACGATAAAACTTCCGAAAAGCAGTTATTTAGACAAAAGTAAGAACCACAGGGAATTCATTCTTAAGGTCAAATTAATTTCCTAATGAAAAATATAAGAACTATTACCGTGTAACCAGTGAACAGTTTCCCGGTTGTCAATTGATTTAATCAGACAGCCAAGGGCCTATTAGAACTACAGAAAAACTAGCTGTATTGTTAATTGAGCTATTAGTTTATTTCCTGTGTTAAAAACTGGGAAAACATAAAATTTATTACGATATTATAAGTAAGAAAAATATTGAAAGGAATGAAAAGAGTTCAGTTTAACATTAATATGTGTGTGTACCAGTATAACATCCAGATATAAATATATTATAATAATTATTTCAACATGAGCATATCCTTTATTACTTTCCAACACAATCTTATGAATAAAAAATTATCAATTTTAGGACTCGTCATGCAATGCGTGGTATATATATGTTTTAATTATCTTACAAATAGACGCTTTTCAGTCAAATTTGCAAATGCAATTGCATACCATATATATAATACCATAATATTGCATTTGCAAATTTGACTGAAAAGCTTCTATTTGTAAGATAATTAAAACGTGTGTTAAAGACGATCTTCCTGGTTGTAAACTTTGTGGTTTTTCAGAAATGATATTTTTAGAAATAAAATTTCGTCAAAAACTTCTAAAATACCACATATAAGGTATTGGTTAATAGTTGTGTCAATAATACTTCAATACAAATATTTTATGTACAAAAGCAAATTTTTTAAAAATGTTTTAAAGGTTTTTGGTGGAATGATAATGCTACAATTACTAAAACCTAAAACGCTACAAAACTTAATTTTTTTTTTGCAAAACTCCGTTCCCCCGGAGAAACCCCCGGAATGGCCACCGCATGGGGAGCCCAAGAAAAGAAACGGGCTCCCCATTTGGAAGCCACCTGGAAGGTTTTTTTCTGTTCCACCCACCGTTTCTTTGGTAGCCTGACTTGTTACAAGGGATTGTATTCCTACCAGAGAAAATGCCACCATTTTGTCTGGGCAATCCGCCTTGGAGGAGCCGGGGCGCGAACCCGGGTCCTACAAGTCACAAGGCAGGCGCTCTACCCCAGAACCAGAGTGGTAGAGCGGGCACTAGCAGTCTTCTTAACACTGACATGATGTTATTCCACGAGGTTACTGTAGTTTCCTGTGTCATTAACACGTGCAGTAACATCTTACCTCGGTAACGAACAAATTTATGTGTTCTAATGTTGTTCGTTCAGCATGATTTATGTACTTTCATAACAGTGAAATATAATTTGTATAACTAGTCTGGCAATTTTTTTAAATAATTATATAGAAATATAGACTAGTAAAAAAATATGTAATACCGTTGATAAAGTTATTTTGAAATAAATGTTAGATATTAAAAGTGTGTGTTTAGCTAAAATGTGTGTGTTTGCCTACATGCATGAAGTTATTGTATAAACATTTTTTTTTATTTGGTTTTAAAGCCACAGTAAAGTTAACTTTTTTATATCACTTTTCGCTTTCTTTTGTTTTACGGTGCTTAATATGCGCAGCTAATACTGGAAAACTATTCAAACAACTGTTTGCTAATAACTTTAAAGATTGGAGGTACTGGGGCAACACAAAGCATAAATGGTAACACTATTTTGAAGTGATACGGTTAGTTTTATGTAAATGTATAAATTAACAAATATGTAAGTTAATGAATATTTATGTTCCATTTACAAAGAAATTTACGGTGCACAACCGTTTTCATCTACTGGCCTGGTTTATAAACTACGCAGGCACGTAAGAAAATGTTCAGCAACCATATTTCTGTGTAGGCCTACCGATTTATAAAATGCGCAAAAACGCAACGCTAGTATTGTTAAACTAAAAACAACTTTATTGCGTTTTGGCTTGCTTTTCCGACGAAAACAAAAAAGTTGACGTTATGTGCTTACAAGCCCACGGTGTTATTTGTATTATATTCATCGTGATAACACCTGTTAAACTTCTACACAGTGAAAAAAAGAAAGAAAATCAAATTATTGATAATTTTATTTGTTTTCATGATGAAATGAACTATCGAAAGAAGTTTGTTTTATACCGTTTTTACTTGCGTACTTCACAAAATACTGTGTTTTGTATTACTTTGGTTGCGTGTTACGTCGTTGTGTTCCGTGCGTTGTTTACAAACCCAGGCTAAGGCCTGACGTACATTGGGCGCAGACGGCGCAGTGCAGCGTACAGGCATGTTGTTATTATTTATATGATATTTTCTCAGTACGTAGTTCGGTATATTCAGTTCGTTCATCCTAAGTGCACGAAACAGCTGGGGCTATCATTTCACCAACAAAAGGAAAGAACTTGTAAGTAAACAGCTTACAAAGTGGTTCTGTCCCTACCCCGGAAAGAAATTATGCGTACGCTTCTGCAAAATAATTACAAATAATGCATTAAAAAAGCAAAAAAAAAACTTTATTTTATATTTAGTTTTATATTTTGATGAACATAAGAACCAGAATCATGTTATTTTTATTTGAGAATTATCATAAATCATAAATGTGAAGTTTCGTAGGAAATGTGCCATTATTGCGTGGCCGTGTGCTGCTGCTTTAGATGTCGAGCGGCGTGAAGGCGTGACGATTCTGGTCACGTGACCGTGCCTCGCGAAGCGCTTCTTCCACGCCGGCCGAGTCACCGGAGCCATGCAGCGCTCTCGGGTTGCAAGCCTTCACACCTCCGTCGCTGCCGGCGCGGCGGTCGCTCGCGCCCGGTACTACCAACCTCTGGAACGTAATGCAGCTGTGATCGCAACAGCGCAACAGACGCGACGCGACACGTTATCGCGTTTGTCGACCTGTCAACATCCGCGCGACAAACAAAAACAAACGATAATACATAAACTGTTTTTGCTATTTCTTACAGGAGCGTACGTAGAATTTAATTTCAGGCCTGTCAGGGAAAAAAAAAAGGTAGGGGAAAAGGGGGAGATGAAATCACTTCGCCCGCTGTTTGCTTTTAAATTATTTACTTTTGTTGGTGGGAATGATAGATTTTTGAAGTGAAACTTCTAATGCGACTTCCAACAAAGTTGCGTTAAACGTTTAACTCTACCATGGAGGGGGTATGAAAGCACTGTTGCGTTGAACTTTCAACGCTCCTGGAGAGGGGGAATAGAAAGAGACAGAGCGAGAGTGAATGCGTGGCACTCGAACGCATGCGTAGTATACCCATTGTAAATGTTATAGATTTGTATATTTCTCCATTAGAAAATGATAATTAAATGATGCTATCAAATGTGAATTGTAAGCAATGTTAATAAAGTTTGTCTTAAAGAAACAATATGATTTCACTAAAAATCAATTTCTACCCTTTCCTAATTTCATTTCCACATTACGAAGTTTCACTTCTTCCGCGCGGAGGGACTCCACGTACTATTTTTTTTTTTTTTTTTTTTTTTCCGTCTCCCCCGTCACAGAAATACAGCATGTGGTACGCCACAGATTGCATACACACCGAACGTACGACCGAAATACCATCATTCTTTACAGATTTTGATTTCAATCGATATGTCTGAGCGAAAAAAAAGTTTAACTGAAATTTAAAATTCGTTCGGGGAAAAAAAAAAATCACTGCATGAACACATTTCAATGATTACACAGGCAAATTTAGTTAGCGAAACCTTTGAAAAATTCACGAATAACAAGAGTAGTACCATTACCAATGCACCAGTCTAACAAACTTTTAGAAACTAAAAATCTGACTTGTATTTCAGTCACGTCAAGCACGCGCCGCTATAGAAATATAAAGTCTTGTCAAACCCAGGACTTGGTCTCACTGTCATCACAGAAGTGCTGAACTTGATTGGTTAAAAATTTACTTTATTCGCGCCGCGCCGGTCGTGCCATTGTGATTCCAGCATACGTAAATACAATACACACAACGTAAATGGACGTATGAAGAAGGACGCCTACCTGGCAAGAATTGTGCTGTAAAATGGTTGTTGAAACACAAGTTTTGGATGTGTAACATCTCAACCCTCGGTATTCGGCATTTGGTGGGAGTAATTTCGTGAATGCGACGGAAGTCGCATAGAACGGAATTGTGTAACCACGGTGCTGCCATCTGCGGCGGATGGCGCGAACCAAAGTTCACAAAGCCAAATGGAAACTTTATAGTATTAACTGCTTAATGAATTTTAACAAGATGGGCAGTTATTAATAAAATTCTTTGTCGAAAATCAGGTCCAAAGCGGAAGTTTAGAATTTTCCCTAGTCTTTTTTTTTTTTTACTTTTATTGGAGTAGTTTCATTATATAGTTTAACATTTCGCTCTGCAAGCGGAATTTTTCGATAGTTGGCGTAGCTGCTGCGGCAGCGAATTCTATCGGCGGGCGCGGGAACTACGTGTAATTCGCGTCCAGAAATTTAGTTAAACCAATTTTCTTATATATCACGCTCGGCATTATTTTAAAGAATTCTACGTTAAATTTCTTGTTCGCATTAGTATTATAAGTGTTATTTGGAACACGAGAACATATGAATTTGCTCGTTACGGGGTTTATGGTGAGTACTGGAAACTACTGAACTATTCGCAATCCGTTCTTACACGATAATAATAAATTACAGTACAAAATGTTTCAGACTAAGCTTAAAGCGAACATAATTTGAGTCAAACAGCAATTTAACCAAATTAAATGAACAGTTAATATATTAACAGTATGAGCGGATGTGCAGCCCTTCTATGCAGTTTTGTGCCACGGGAAAATATCTCCGTATTTCGAAAGCGAGAGTAGTTACGAACACATTCCACCGGGTTTTATCATCTGTTTGCTGAGGTGCAGTGCCGTGCTTATACATATATCTTATCTCTGCGTGTCAGGTAAAAATATCTTCGTGTCTAGATTAACAGTTTGGTTTCAGAGCTCCCCTTCATTCGAGCTTTCCGGTTAGCCTCGTGCCTTTGTATCCTTGAGCCGCTAAGCGACCATAAATCCTCCGACAAGCCGCCATCGATATAATACGTACTGTGTCTTTATTTTACGACCGGGTCGCGGCACTTGTCTATGAATATTATTTCACCCGCCTCTACAGTCTAGTCAAAGCTGTGGCTCTATTCAATTAATTTTATTGGCCTCACTTACGCCCCAGCTTTTATAGTCCGACAATCGTCTGTCCATCTGCAGACCAGCGATTCACAGTGGTCCGCAAATGCGTCATAATATTATTTATCCACCTGGATGCTGCCAAATGACTTGAAGGCTTAGGTTTTTTAGAAAATTTCTATTGTATAAGTTTATTAGTTTAACGATTGTATACGCTAAACACTTATAAATAATTAAAAAAAACATTTTCGCTCTAATATTTATTTTAATAATTCATAATGATCCTCACATCCGTTAAATACTTTTACATTTTGATACTGCCAACAGACTAGAAGGCTTCAATAATGGCGGAAATTTTTCTTGTGTAGATATATTAGATTGATGATCATGAAAGTTAAGCACTTAGTAATTCATTCAATTCTTTTTTTCGGTCTGATATTTATTAAAATCTTTTAAGTTGTTAAAAATGTATTAAAATGTAAGTTAACAACATTTAATTGAAGCAGCTAAACAAATAACAAACTAAAAAAAAAAAAATTAAGATAGTGCAGGTTCCCGGCTATTATAACGTATCCTCCTAACATTTTGGGGGTTATTTCATCCGTCCGTCGAATGTTAAAGCTTTGGCGAGGTTTTTACGGACGGACGAACGGTATTTTCCCGCCATCTGATTGGCTGTAGGTCACGTGTTTGACGGACGGATGAGACGGATCAAAGTATGTCCAGATTTACCGTACTTTATTAATTACACTTTGTATAGGTAATTTTTTTTTCTTCGAATATATCTTGAATATCTTTACTATATATATGTATATATATAAATAATGTTTTTGAAAATATGAAATGTTGAACATTTTAGGAAATAAAAGAAACCGAACATTCAACGTGTAATGTGTAGCACAGCCCAATTACGAACGCTCATTACGAGGAAAGGGGCGAATGCCTTTGTGACTAATTAATTATGAGCCGTGAAAAAGAGGCTGTAGAGATTTCAAGGTCATTGAGGAACGTTAGAGATATGTCCAATTAAAATTTCTGTACAACTGTAACAAATAAAGTCCCGTGCAGGTTTGTCCAAAAACTTTGTTAAGCTTTTGATGAAAAGGTTGCGCGTTTTTCATACGAAATGTTTTTATCAAAAATATTGTGTTATCTTATCTGGGACAAGTGTTTTTCATGTATCAAGTTCCATCTAAATCATTTAAGCTGGTCTTTGTGTCAACAAAGAACAAACAGACACAAAGTGCGAAGGACTGCGTAGACACACAACACTTTGCATTTATTTTTTTGCCTATATTATAGGCTGTATAAAACAATAAAAAAAGTTTTATTTTGAAGTATAATGCGATATTTTTTATCTCAATAGCCACCATTGGTTATCGCAGGGAGGAGGGATGCGGGAAATATCCTACATGAGTTATTGAAAAAATTATTTATGATTTCGCTTAAGGCAGTACCTATGTTATTTTGGGCGATACAAGATGAACTGTTACAACACCTTAAATAAGAAATCACAAAGACAGTGATGCATGTTGAGAATGATAATGTAACTGTCCAACTTGTTGTTGACATAAGTTTTTTGAATACAATATATATTTTTTTGTTTTGTTTTCAGATTCACTCCCAAAATAAATTCCTATATCAGGGACTAATAGCCACGCCCGATATAACTATAGACTAAGGAAAATACATGACACACAGGGACAGATTGGAACATGCTGACGTGTGCTAATCAGTAGGCCTTATCCTTGGGAGAATCTCCGGACGAATAAATAATATCATCTGGTCGTGGCAGCCTCTGAAAGGAACGGCGGGGTTCAGAACTGGGTGTGTTGCAGGGACGGAGCCAGAAATATTTTTTTCGGGAAGGAAAAGGTGTGTGTTATTTTCCCCCAATACTTTATAACTATTGGATCCGTATTCGATACGACCCGGTCTCGAATTCCAAGTTTGCTCATACTGAGTTCTGTTTTTAATGGTTTTTCGGAAAGTCGTAGGAACCAATCCAAGCTAATGTTGTTTTCCCCTTACCTGTATTGAGTGTCTCCGTCTCTTGATCCCTCACCATCGGCATGACAACGTGAGGGTTGAGGAAGGGGGGGGGGGGGGGGGGGGAGGAGGGCAGGAGGGACCGGCCAATTCTGGAATTAACAAGTCCCTCACGGAGGGGGCTTGCGCTTTGATAGTCGTGGCTGTGTAATGGGATTGATAAACGTGAACTTCAAAACTATTATGGAAAACTTTCTGTATATTTTACAGTTTTCTGCTAGTTGCATGCATATAGGCCAACATACGGGCAGTATACGACATACAAGCACGATATCCAGAGACTACTTGTGTCGGTTAAAAAAACCTAGCGCAAAACTCTCGGACCACGCGGGTCCTACATAGATTTGCGTCCCTGCCTTTCTCTGTCGTGACGTAGTAAAATCAGTAAAAAAAAATATATATAATACTGCCAAAAACAGTTATATGTATATGGTTTAGGCGTTTATTTCGTCACGCCATATTTCCACGATTGTCATTCGTGGAATATGGAGTGTGCGTCTCTTTTCCCTCTGCCCTTCGACAGGAATAAAAGGTGAGGGCAATGCGGGCATTCCTGCTCCCTTGTCTTATTGAATACAACTGACATCGCAAGAGGTTTTCTCCTCTCTAAATTAGCTTAAAGAATGTATGCCATATTTAAAGGCTCTTTACTTTTGTAAATTTCAATTGAGGGACGAACAGATGTCGAGGCTGCTATATAGTAGTGTTCCCTGAAGAGTAGAGTAACCACTGGAAACGTGCTTGTAAGTTTTCTTGGTCGAGCCTTACACGGAAAATGGCAAAGGGGGGAACACTGCCCCCCTCCAAAGCCAGATACGTATTAAGATAACCCCCTCCCTTGCAATAAGACCTTTCGCTGCCTCTGAAAGTGGTAATGGGATTACGACAGGCCCTGTGTTTGGCTGGTTATTTCAGTATACAAAAAAAAAAAAAAATAGCTCACATCCCAAGCCGGGGACCAATGAGCGGCCGCCAGGACCACGTGACTGTGGCTAGAAAACTCAACACCGTAGAAAGCAGCTTGGTGTTTGACCCGGTGTTGCCTCATTGTGCTGTAACCGGCGAGCGAGCGAAGGTGCGGTGTTGAGACCGGTGGACTCTGGCGTGCACACGGCGGCGGTGTTTTTGAACAGTTGGACTTAAGTAAAATACCGACAGTAATTTCCACAATGTCATCGAACAGGGCGATGAAATCTGGTCTGGCGGCGGATGCCCACAAAAGGGTAAGCTTGATTGCTGATGTGTAAAGGTGAAGTAAGCATTATTTCATATAATTTTACAGACGGGCTGGGTTTCACGTGCCAATTTTTTTCTTCATGTTCTCATATTTTTATTATTTAAGAGCTATTTTTGTAAATGTAACAAATTAACTCTGGTGCATTTGTAGTTCGGTGACATATTTTCAACAGATATTTTCTAAATTTAATATATAATGGGTGTAAACGTTCGTGCTAGTGTTTGTAATTATCACTTGCGCGGATTTTTTACACCCATTATATTACGCTTAGTAAATATCCGTTGAAAATACATGTGACCTAACAACAAATGCAAGAGAGATATTGAGTTAAATTTACAGAAATAGCCCTTAAATAACTTGTAATGACGAAAAAGAAAATCAACGTGGCGTGTGGAACATCTTTGAAGCAACAATACCCCCAGTATTACAATGGGACTCGAAAACATTTGTTACTGACTTTATTCTACAAAAATAGAATTTAGCCGGGGGTTGGGCTCGAACACGCACACGATACGCCGTACCCAAGCGCATCCTAAGCTGTCAATGCCAACAAAGATATCCCGTTTAGACGGTGGTCATAAATGAGTTGTTTTGGTCGAACGTTGAAAGAAAGGAACCTTGGTTCCGGGAGAATTAGTTTTATTCCGAATGTTACTTTCTGAAAGCTTCACACTTTTATCAGTAAGTACATTATACCGGACACGCCATAAAAAGCCAACAATCCATCAATGAAAGTGATGTATTTGTTTGTAAATGTACGCTGAAACCTAAAAAAAAAAAAAAAAAAAAAAGGCTGCTTTTCCATAAACAAAATCATTCACAGCATATTTTTTTCATTGGGACCCTCAAGAAACCGCCATCTGCTTGTTTTGACGTCATCTCTTCTTTGAAACGCATGATCAGTTTCGCAGATGTAACCGCCAAAGCGCCCAACCGTTTCGTTCGTTATACCTCTTCAGTCTTCATTCTTCCCGCCCGCGGACCTTTTGTCCCGGCAGACCAGTGCGCCGGCCGTGCTGCGCAGCTACGTCACTGGGAACCAATCAGCGGCCGCTAAGGTCACGTGACAGCGGCAAGAAAACTCAATACCATAGAAAGCAGTTTGGAGTTTGACCCGCAGTTGCGCTGTTCATTGTACTGGAATTGCCGCGAGAGGGGAGTGGTTGTGCTGCGAATAGTGTCATCCGGTGTCTGTGTTTTGGCTGTTGGACTTTTCGTTAAATCAAACAAGTAATTCCAGAATGGCATCAAACAGGGCAACGAAATCTGGTTTGGCGGCGGATGCCTACAAAAAGGTATGAAAATACGTAATGTTTGGATTGTAGGTAGACGGTTTTATTTTGTATATATGTAATAAACTTCAAATTTTATGTCTTCTTACGTTACGTCGCGTGTTATAAATTTAATCGTAAGTTTACTAGTTAAGAGAATATCATTTGACACAGTTTTTAAAAATGCTAACGTTATCCAGTATAACTTACGCTCTGATAGATTATTGATTGGTTTGTAAACAGAAATGTGGTTCTAGAGAAGTGACGTTTCGCGTGAAGTGGGTGGGGTTCATGCAGAATTTACGCGCCGATTCGATTCATTGTACCTGTGGCAAATAGTTCGATAATGAAAAATAATTAATATAGCCTATACCACGCTGTTTGTGTTTTTGGCATAAATTATTTATTTTACGATATAATAATTTAGTAAAGTTAATTTTTTTTTCCTTCGATAAAAAGTAAACTTTTATAATGCGTATGTGCACATTATTGTTTAGCGAATTAAACAATTTATAATGATTTGTGTTAGCGTGTAAATTGTGATGACATTTAATTCGTCAGTAGTCAAACATTTTTGTTGCTAGCGTAAAATTAAGTGCGTGTTGTGTGTCTGTATATTTTTATTTTGATTGTTACTATATATATAATATGCGTGCGCAATGAGAACTGTTATTTACTGTTAAATTTCTGAAGACTTGCATTTAGTCTGATTCATCGTGTTTTATCGCATACTTCGCAAGGCTTGGCGTCATTAAGTTCTTGACAAGTAGCTATCCGAATGACTTGAAATCGCGTGAGCTTTTATTATTCTGATGGGTAGGTTTCAGATTTCGTATCACGTTATCACACACACACACACACACACACACACACACACACACACACACACACACACACACACACACACACACACACACACACACACACACACACACACACACACACACACACACACACACACACACACACACACACACACACACACACACACACACACACACACACACACACACACACACACACACACACACACACACACACACACACACACACACATATATATATAACGGTAAGTGCTAACGAGGTTATACTGTTTATTTTTTACTGGAGATCTGTGGTTGGTAACGTGCTAGTGTCTATATCAGTTGGTTTTTTTTTCTGGCAACCTGTCACGAAAAACATTGAACTAAAATGTAAGCAGTAATTTTGTATGCGTGTTGAAATTGGGAACTACAAACCAGTCTTCGTAATAACAGAATGGGCTTGTAGAGTTTTTGGCCCCGGGGAGGGAGGGGGGGAGTTCGTCAGTAGAGTGGCATATCATTCGCTTTTCATTAAATGGATCCAGGGTTGTTTCTCAAGTGGGAAACGTGGCAGACGTTTCTATGAACTGGTGGGTTTTCTCGGAGTCTTGTTTCCTCCACCCCATTCATTTCATCATCCATTCTTAATATTCTTATCTCCACAGGTCAACGAGACATTAAGCCCCAATTCAAATATTAATTCATTCCATAAGCTCTCTAAAATCTATCTATATGTTTTGGTATGAATGAAAACAAAATATTACTTATTGTTTCCGAACTACGTAGTAATACTCATTTACTATATTAATAATCTTGAGCTTGAATTTATTATTTGAAGCGAATACAAATAGGTTTGATGAATGTATTAAAATTTTTAATAAGGTCATAACGTGGTCACCTGTTCTATTTATGTGTATGTTCTAAGATGGCATTTTTTGAATCATGGCCGTAAGTTTCTTAGTGATATGACATACTAAAAACTACTGAACAGTTCTTAAGCTAATTATCCTGATATTCGTCTTATGTGCACAAACCCGTCCGTAAATTAAAATTGTGTAATGTTGAAATCAGCTGATATAAAAATGGATAAATAATTGCTTGTTTATACTTGGTACTCCGCCATACTTGCGCTTTTGTTGGAATTATTCAATGTAGAATAGCAAGAAATCAAATACTACAACGAAAGTCTGATATTCAAAAATATTAGAATGCTTTGTGTTCATCATATACTATGAGATTTTATAAACTCAACAAACAAATTGCATAGTTCAGATGGTAAACAATCAGTAAAATTGAAGGGCCACAAGTTCGGCACAGCTCAGATTGCATACGCGATCTCTCCATCATTTTCTTTCTATGGTTTTTATTGGCAATTCAGCAGTTGAATGTTTTGCCCCCAAATGTTCCACCACGCAGCTGTTCCGCTCAGCAAGTATCTGCAGTAGCAGACGACGGAAAACGGCGGGAATAAACACAGTCGCTTTGGCAAATAACTTAAGTTTTGATTATACAGGCCTATGAAATTTATTTCGTTTGTTTATCCCTCTTCCGATCAGCCGCCAACTTCATTTACCAAAATACGCACATGTAATTGTTTACTTAAGATTGTTTTGAAAGTTCTATTGGAAATATCATGGGGTGGGGGGCGGGCATCCTTCCTTTTTCAACAAACAGTTTGTAACTTCCCATTTAGTAAATGATGTTACCGAACACAATCATTGTCTTGGACTTTACTAAAGCATTAGAACTATTACGGAGAAAGTGTAACTGTAAACTTTTATAAACACCCCCTCCCCTCCTGCACAAATGTGAAAATAAAGTTTATAAATTTCGAAAGATCTTTTCTGCTCTGCCAAGGCAGTAAGTCCAGTTTAAAAACAATTACGAGGAATTCCTACCTCCCAAGGGGCATACGCTTATTATTCCCACCACCAAATGGAAATAATTTGAAAGCGAAAGCAAATAGCGGGCAAAGTGGTTCTGATCCCCCCTCTCCCAAAAATAAATTCTGCGTACGCTCGTGTTGCCTCCGTAGCCTAGCAACAACTGACCTCATGCAGTAAATAGATGAAACATAACTAAAGCAAATTAGTGTTGCTGAAGTAAATGCCATTTAACACGGTCAGATTTTGCTTAAAACCACATTCATTTCTCTGAATCCAAACCCTTGAATGGTAAATGACAACTAAAACATGATAACCGCGGCCAACTTGTCATTCAAGGGACTGCATGCTCGGATACCTCCATATATATAATCTTGGAATATTTATAAATTGTCTTGATATGCATATTTTTAAATTTTTTTAATTTTTTTAAATGCTTTAGTTAGTGATTTTGTGGAAATCATAATATGTGTCCTGAAAACGATCCAATTTTTTAGAAATTATTTTAAGCAGTGTTTTTTGCAAATGTTTGTGTATGTTATAACAGAAATAAAATTTTATTCCAAACAAAAATTAATCAGGAAGGAACATACACGAAAAAAAAAGTTATTTATTGAAACATTAAATGAAACAGAGAATCTACTTATGTAGTGTGTGAAATACTCTTCTTGTGTGTAATTGAACCCAATTTTAAAGTCCATTTACATGTGTCGAAAAGTTTTTAGGTATAAAATATATATTTGGTGGTGTGAAATGGCGATGAGTAGAATGCGTGGACCTTTTTTTTACTATATATGATGGTATAAATGTAGAGAGGGTGGGGGCAGCCCACAGCTGGCCACGGTAATGGAACTGTCGTGTTCCCCTCTGACGAGGAGCGCAGCCCCTCTGGCGAGCGAGGGCGGTGTGGCGAGGCTGCCATATGTGCGGAAGTGGGGCCCCGAACACACTTCCTGTCGGGCCTGCGAAACGTCTGCCGCCTCGCGCGTTCTTCTTCATCGCTTCTCTGGCGAACTGTGCAGCTGCTTCATGTTGCACGTGCCAGGCCCGAACCTTCAACTTCCTCCGGTACATTATGAAAATACTGTCAAGTAATAGTGGACCACACAATTGTAAATTACTTATTGTATTTATAAGATTGCAAAAAAGAAAACAAAATTGAATTAAGTAGGTACTAAAGAAATCTGCTAAATTTTACAATAGATTGGACTAGCACTTATTGTAGAACTCTGAATTCAATAAAAAAGCAACTCACGTAAAATAAAAAAGCGACTCGCGTAAAATAAAAAAGCGACTCGCGTAAAATAAAAAAGCGACTCGCGTAAAATAAAAAAGCGACTCGCGTAAAATAAAAAAGCGACTCGCGTAAAATAAAAAAGCGACTCGCGTAAAATAAAAAAGCGACTCGCGTAAAATAAAAAAGCGACTCGCGTAAAGTAAAAAAGCGACTCGCGTAAAATAAAAAAGCGACTCGCGTAAAATAAAAAAGCGACTCGCGTAAAATAAAAAAGCGACTCGCGTAAAATAAAAAAGCGACTCGCGTAAAATAAAAAAGCGACTCGCGTAAAATAAAAAAGCTACTCGCGTAAAATAAAAAAGCTACTCGCGTAAAATAAAAAAGCGACTCGCGTAAAATAAAAAAGCGACTCGCGTAAAATAAAAAAGCGACTCGCGTAAAATAAAAAAGCGACTCGCGTAAAATAAAAAAGCGACTCGCGTAGTCTTATCGTCGGGCAAAGGACAACAGTGAGATTTGAGCGGTAACCATAAAGTTAGATGGGAAAGAAATGAAGTTATAGGCCCTTGGGTGCTTTCAAGAATCTCTAGAAGGCTTTTAATGTCAAAACATTATTCTGAGTACACTCGCTTCTAAAGATACAGTTTAATAACTAAGTACGGCCCTCGGCCGAGTAGGCGGGGGCCGCGAGGTCAGCTGGGAGAGTGCTCGTGCCGGCCAGTGGCGTGTGAAACGAGAGGCGTCGCGGCGCTGATAACGTCGCGCGCGCGGAATTTTCCGCTCAGCGGCCGCGCCGAGGCGTGGCGACCGAGGCGGTCGCGCCACTCGCCTCCCGACACGGCCGCCGGGCTCCGTCCATCGTGCTCCGTCCCGCTGTCGTGCTTGTTCCTGCGGCATCGTGCGGTTTCTGGTGCGGAGTTCACTTGTTTAGCCACTGACTGGGGCTGAGGCGGTGACCGTGCTGGGTGGGAAGCCTTCATTCCACAGACGAGAGAGCCAAAACCCGAAGTTCCACGAAGTTAATGCTCGCTTTTTTTTCTTCCGTATCTTTAAATGTATCTATCCTAACCTAATAAACCGTCCACAATGTTTTAAAGTATTTATAATGTAGCTAACCTAACCTAATTGTATCCTTTTATCAACACATTTACAATGAACAAAAACAAAAAAAAAAACCGAAGATGCACGATCGGAGGTTTGGCTCTCTCGTCTGTGAAAAGGCTTCCCATGCTGGGTTGTTGGCCCCAGCCGCTGGTCATTGCCGAAGCTCTAATACCCTCCCGATCAAACAACAGGCAGTGATCCCTAACAGTTCTGTTTTAAATCAGCTCTGGAATGTATAAAAAAATGAACTGGAAGTTTCTCCCACCCTACCCTATAGGGCGCACATGTGGGAGGGGAATGTGAGAATGCCGGCCGTAGGTCGGAATAATCTGACTACAGTCACGTGAGCGTGCGCGGAGGCCTAGACAATGTCGACGCGCGTTCGTGCACCGCTGTACGCGTATGGAGGCAGGCGTGCCAACCGCCGCCGGCGTCACTCTGCGATTCTCCGGCCGTGCTAAAACTTCCGCAGCGTTTCTGGCCTAATATTCTATTACAGGGTGGCCACTCACCGGGAAAACCGGGAAAACCGGGATTTATCAGGGAAATCACGTTCATCGGGAATTATCAGGGAAATTTCAGGGAATTTTTTTAATAACCGGGAATTTTTTGTGTCATGTATATTTCCGCAGAGCTGCTAACCATTACGGATTTTTTGTAATTATTACGGATTTAACACAGAATTACGGAATTACGGAACATCGCTGGTTTATTACGGAAACGAGGCTTTGTGCTGCTAGGTAACAGAAAAAAATTCCGTTTCTGGTGTGCGTGTTTCGTGAACGCAGTTTGAATACATCACGTGGTTGCGCAGATAACGGAACTAATAAATGTGCGCATGTACTGTCGAAATAAGTAGATTAATTCTTGTGTTTTGTAATAGAAATGGCACGGTATTACTTCCGTTGTACGATACAACTAGTACATATTCTCGGACTTTTCGTTTGTTAGCTACTTACATCACGATAATTTTTTTACGGTACTTTGGCTAACCTGTGTTGTGTTAATTACATTCTTGAAAGCCATTTTTTTCATCAGTGTTTTTGTTGTGTCTACAGACGTGAAACCATTTTATGTTGCTCGATAGTATTGTGTTCTTCAGTGCCGGTTGTAGAAATGAAGCGTGTGACAGAACAATGTGTATCTGGGGCCAAAAAAAATAACGTTATTATTCAGAACGTTCGACCAAACTATTAAAAAGAATGGCCATGCTTTTCATCTTCAAATGTTTTGGAACGCCACGCGTTTTGTAATGTATGCACGTGTGACTTCGATTGCACATGGTGGAAGGGATGACTGTAGGCGACATATTTAATCAAAGAAACATGCAGAACATTTTAAAGCCGTGACGAGCAATAAATCTATATCTTCGTTTTTCGCTACATCTGAAGAAACGAAAGTAACAAACGCAGAGTTATTGTTTACAAGTTTTCTGGTAGAACACAATTTACCGATAGCAGTAGCCGATCATTCGGGTAATTTGTATAGAGCTATGTTTCCGGACTCAAAAATTGCACAGAAATACAGCTGTGCGAGAACAAAAACATCTGCCTTAGTGGAGTATATGGCTGGTGAAACTAAAAGTGAAATTTTTGAATCTTTAGTAAGTGGACCATTTGCTTTAGTTACCGATGGGAGTACCTATTGTAATGCAATGAAGATTTATCCATTAGTTGTTTCATTTTTAAATCAAACACAAGGTAAAATTTGCACGGTACTGTTATCCCTTGTTGAGAGTACAGACAACACATGATATGGTATTTTCTCTTTGCTGAATAAGTAATTTTAACGTTTTGGAATTTCTTGGAAAAATTGTGTAGCGTTTGCATGTGAATGTGACAATGCCAATACTATGATTGGCACAAACAAAGGTGTGGTAGCATTTGTTAAAGAAAAACATCCTGCTATTGTTGTGCAAGGCTGTTCATGTCACCTCATTTATCTAGCCGCTTAAAAAAGCCAGTGCACATTTAACAATTAGCATTGAGACATTTTTGGTTAATATTTTCTATTATTTGGAAAAAAGTTCAAAACGCCAGAATAATCTGAAAGTGTATCAAGAGGTATGTGGGGGCAAAGTCACACAAGATCTTGAAAAATGTTAGCACACATTGGCTCTCTCTCCTAGATTCAGTTGACAGAGTGCTGAAACAATGGGAGGCACTAAAGCTATTATTTTGTAGTGATCCTGAAAAGAAAGAGCCTTCAACTTCACAGTATGAAAATGTAAAATTTCTAATGCAGAATCCACTTACGAAACTTTACTGTTATTTTCTTAGCAGTTTACTTCCTGTTTTCAACCAAGTAAATTTATTTATCCAACAGGATGCTCCTGAGATACATGTATTGCGGAGAAATTATTTTGGTTTATTGACAATTTGCTTGTTTGCTTTATCATTATCATTATCATAAATGAAAACTGTAGTGTGCATTTGAAATTGCTGCAATTTTTAACAAGATATGCTAGTGTGTTTTTAATTAATTTTTATTTGTTATTTGTGAAGAGACATAAAACAAAACACAGACTGCAGGTCATTGAAAGGGATGCTATAATGTAAAATGACATATTTAAAATGTATTATGTTATTTAACGAACTTCCGTATGTATATAATGAAGATAATACAGCAGGGTGCTAAAATGTGAGTAATCTCTTTATATAATATTATATTATTTCATCAAAAGTATGTTTTTTTGTAAATGTAAATATCAGGGAAATTTTGAATTTTTAATCAGGGAAATCAGGGAAAAATCAGGGAATATTTTTGGTGACTGTGAGTGGCCACCATGTATTAGTGAGCAGTGCAGGTCTTTCCATAATGCACTAAGTAAATCTATCAAAATTGAACTGAAGTGGCGGCGTTTACATCCACAATCAAAAAAACCCTCCAGATGACAAAAGCTTTAAATCTGTGGCTGAATAAGTTCAGAAAAAACTTACAAGTGTTGAGAAATGAATTTATTGATCTGGAAGTAATCACCCAGTGGGAACTGGCAACGCCAAAGTGACACCGGCATTACGGCAGAACACCAGAGGAGGTGGAGTTCTTCGTCCATGTATAACTTGTTAAGGGTTCTTACAGTAATTTTCCCACCCGAGAACTTTAATTACATCATTTGTTTTAACGAAATTTCTATCATAAAATTGGTTGTCTGTAAAGTCGGTTTACGGACGATAGTTTAACGTGACGTCATAACAAAACATTGATGGATTGCATACTTTTAATAAATAAAGTTGATTAATTTTTATTGAATTTTCACTATTTTGTATGGATACAAAGAAGGAGTGAAATGAAATCTACAATTTAATTGATAAATTTACTTTTATTTGCACACATTAATTCAAATATGTTAATTATTTTAACTAAGAGATTATTTTAACCATAACTTTTATACATGTTTGCTATTTAACTTCTTCCAATCTGTGTTATTCTGTTAAGGATAGGACGATGATAGGAAAAGTAGGAAACGAATGGGAGTGTTTCAAGTTTAATGTGCCTCGAAAAAGTCAAATCGATGGTTGTTCCAATCGAGTGGAAGAGAGATAGATGCGGCGCAAGCGTACAATGAGCGCAATGGGCACAGCGTAACGGGACACTTTTTCGTGCGTGCAGCCGGCGTTCATAGATTTATTAGACGTCACGTCAAAAATAGATAACTAATGAACGAATTAGGGCTTTTAATGCGTTCCGTCTGCCTCCAGGTAATTAGAGACGACGAAGTGTGTTGAGAAAATTATAATGAACGGACAGAGGGAGTAAGAATACCCGGCACACGGAAGTGTCTGGTTGGCAGTAAATCAGGAATTTATTCCTCCGGAAATCAATCTTGGATCGTCTAGACGGAGGGCGAGCGACACGAACACCCACCGTGATCCCAAACGAGACTCGCGCTGTCCTGCTGTGTCCGGCCTCTTCATTATAAAAAAAAAATTGCCGACTCTTGATTCAGAATGGTCAATTTTGGATTTCTCGCTTTTTTTTTTTAATTTTTATTAATTTACATTATGTTGATTCCTCATGAGCATAGACTCTGGAATTCAGAAAACGATATATATATGTATATATATATAGTACATCAACGAAAATAAATCACAAATTTAACAGAATTAACAAAATTACAACACTTTTGCTTAATTGCAGATTACGAACTTGAATTCAAGAAAATTTGATAATTTTTTTTCTTGAAAGAAAATCCAAACGAGAGCACCACGTATGCCATGTAATCAAGCTTAAAGTTTAATTAAAATTACAAGTTTTAAGTTACTCTGCGCATTATTCCAAATATTTACTACACACGGAAAACTGCCTGAAAGAGGTGAGCGATACGTAACGACCACGCGTATTATTAACCCGTTCCGTTTATCCGTATAGAGGTGATGCAGGAAGCCAAAGATGGCGAGTGGGACGCACCTAATGAGTGGGAACCAGTGTTACGCGAGCTCGCGTTTCTCCGCGGACCAGCTCTCGACCGAACTATACCCAAATATGTAGCGAGACTGTATCGGGACCTTCGCGAGTGTCTGGTGTTAGGGGGTGACGGGGGACTCGAACCCGCGCGATGCCTGCCGGCGAGATCCGAGCAAGATCGTCTTCAGGAATTTGGTGGAGTTTCATAAATTAGTTTTTTAGTTGATTGTATTTAGAATTTTATCGGCCCACTCCTATTTTACTATATATTTAGATGCTCTTTAATCTAGTATTATCTGTTCGGTTCATTCCGTAATACGGTACCGATTTAGCCGCTCTCGTTTGGTTTTTTTTTTGATGTATTTGTTGTTTGTTGACCTGGACTACCAATGTCAAGCATAACGCTCGTGTATTTTTTTTTTGCCTTATTACAACTAGTTTTAAATATCGTACAGTTAGTAGGCACATACGGTGTGCAGAATTTCAGGTGTAAGCGCTCGAATTGAAAACTGTTAAAGATATCCGAGTGGTGTCTGTTTACGAAAAAAAAAAAAAGCATTTAAGAATTCGCAGTAGTTGGATGGAGTAGTTTCCGTATTTCGTTTTAAAACTGTATTTTTAGAAGCGTAGGAGTAGAAGGCAGGTTTTCGGAATAATTTTTGGACATGAAACTTCCGGTAGAAATTCTTGAAAGCACTTAAAGGGCCTTGCATTACACCTTTATCTTCATTTATCCTACGTATAATGTTTCATTGTTGCCCTGTGCACGTCGAGAAGACTACGCGCCATTAGGCGATTCTTCCCTAGAAGCGTCGCACATCAATCAACCTCACGAGCACAGGCACACCTTTCAGACTAGGCGGGCCCGTTAAAAACTCTATTGACTGTCGCTGACCCGGTACAGCTGTGGTTCACAACGTGACTAAAGTAGAGACCTGTAAAATTCGCGGATTCATTTCGCGATAGGATAAGAGTCCAAATACTTTTGAAATTATTTTGCTTCAGTGATTGGGCCACAGTTTATCTGAAGGACTCTGGGCCAATGAATAAATCTTTCAACAGAAGAATTGGCGAATCACGACCATTCCAGTCAACAGGTGTTACTAGTCGGTAACCAATCAGCAGATGTAATTTGCACGAGTGCATAGAGGATAATGGAGTCTATCGTCGGCTTACTTCTAAAACCTGGTAACTCCATTTCAGTCAATTTTACAGGAGAATTTATGAGCTTTTGGAAAACGGTTTCGACTGACAAAGATACGAGGTTTTTTAATTTGTGAATAGAAAATAGACTAAGTAGAGTTGACTTACGAGGTTTTATCAGCATATGCACTATGAAAAAATGAAAAAAATACACCAAACACATCCGGAATATAAAACTGGTAACATCTGGACTTATGAGGTTTTAGAAGTAAGCCAACGCTATCCTTTGGGTTTTGAAATCGCGAATTTTACAGGTCTCTACTAATGAGTCGTGCGGATGATTGAGAGTCCAGCATGTTGAGGTGTGACATGGGACACGGTACTCGTCGGTCGGCGCACGCGAGGCAGGGACACGCACGGCCGACTGCATGGCGTGTCCGGGTGGTGGGGGGTTACGGTCCTCGGAGAGGCGGGGTTGCGGCTCCAGCGCCTCCAGCTGGAATGTGGCCGCCGTCGCATTCCTGCAGCGCCCCGCCTCCAGGGCTGTCCACACGGCCGCACCTTGCGGACGGCGCGCGGGTTCGAATCCCGATCTCCCGTTGCCGAGGTCACCCGAAATCACTCGGTAAATTTCGGGACTTAACTTAGAATCATTTAGTCTGTATTGGTGACGGTTAAGACGATTCACCTTTTCATACACTCAACCACATTAAAGATTTTAGACACCCACGTATTAAAAAAAACTATGAAGAATAGCTAAAATGGACTCGATGATAAAGTATGCAAGATGATAGGAAACAAAACTTAACATGCTAACTAAATGTTCAAAGATAAAAGCTAAACGGAAAACTAATTCATATTTATTTATCAACGACTTTATGGCCTTCTCTTACACTTAACACAAAATCACATTACATGCCTTTATGATGACAGTTAACTTAATAAAAAAATAATAACTTAAAAACTAAAGTCCAGACATTATAAACTTACGCAGGACAACCATATGTAATAAACATAAGAAATAAATGTAATACGGTAATAGAACAGAAAGTATATCTCCACATCACACACGATCTAAATGAACGCCTGCTTATAATCTAACCCGGTGTGGTTTTGGAATAATTGGCGACACTGAATGTAATCAATGGTTAAAAGGTAATTCGATGCCTTGAGATGAGACGTTTAATGAAGACCGGTCACTCACACACCCACGCAGTAGGTCTTCGATGTGGACGTGACGTTAAAGCAAAACTGTATCGATCCGCTTTACGTTCAAACGGACGACTGGTTACCAGAAGAAACTCGAATCCATGGCACCTTTCAGGAGGGGGGGGGGGGGGGGGGGGGGTGTTATTGAACTTTTCCTCTAAATTTAAATTTTGTTTTGGTTTTGTTTATGTTTATACATATTTTATCCCGGACTATTTAGATGTAGATTCCGATTCGACGCATTGTTAAAAAAAAAAAAAAAAAAATTTGAGATTCGGATTTGAGAAAAAGTGTGTTCAACTCATGAACTCTTGTTTCACCCAATATCCTGGCCTGTTTTCGCAAGTTGTAGTTAGCAACAACCCCAGTTGCCAAGTGGCGGTGTGTTGCTGGCGTGCGTGTGTTCCACCGAGCGATGACGCGGGCGAGCAGGGTTCAGCAGCGCAGATACGACCGTGGCGCGCGTCTCGCCGCTTCATGCTCATATAAGGACAGAGGCCGGCCTGCTGGCTGAGTCACGGCGGGCGACCTACTTGCGCCGCGGGACTACCAACTGCCCGCTACACGTCGCTACACGTCGCAAGTGTTGGCACTGCTGGTGCGAGATGGCACTTAGCACCTGTTCGGTTCATGATCAAACTTACACGAATTACTTCCAAGACTCGAATGTTTGATTTTTCTTCTTACTGCCAAGATTTCGTACTCGGTAGTTCTCGTGCGTACGCATCAAATTACACTGGGTCAGTCAGTTCGTAGCTTTTATTTCAGGACCTCTTTTCCAAAATAAATTGAAGGAAAGTAATTTAGTTAGTGAAACCGAAACAGTACTTTAAATTTTTCACTACCTCAGAGCAGCCATTGAATATCTCCACAGCTGCAGTTTTCAAGGTCAAGATTGGTTTGGTTTCATGGACTTTTCCATGATGTTATGGACACTTAGGTGACCTCTTACCGTTATTAGATGGTATTTACCGAATATCCGATGAAAAAAAAAACTTGAGAATTGCTAAGGAAATGACGTAGCCAAGATGGCGTGTGAGACTGAGCTGTAAAGCTTCAATTAACAATGTTTCTTGTTCGCACATTTCGTCCGTAACTGCAGAGTGCCTCGGCTTCATTGATGTGAGGTGCCAAAAGAAAAAAAAGTACGTTTTGCTCCTTGGCGGGTACGATTATGTTTCATTTTAGATCTCGTCTGCTACGTTAATCATAATAATTTAAAATAAGTAATCATTTCAGGAGTGCACTTCTCCCCCGCTCATTAGACTAGCTGTTATCACAAGCACAAGGGCGTACGCATGCCTACTTTTGATGCGGTAGTGTTGTCACCCCCTTTAAATAACAAATAAAACCCATAAAACATAAAAACTCTAATATATGGGTCTCACG
Source organism: Bacillus rossius redtenbacheri (assembly GCF_032445375.1). Classification (NCBI taxonomy): domain Eukaryota; kingdom Metazoa; phylum Arthropoda; class Insecta; order Phasmatodea; family Bacillidae; genus Bacillus; species Bacillus rossius. The sequence goes on along the minus strand of NC_086339.1, from coordinate 9,634,723 downwards.
GATGCCTGATGGAAGGTAGTCCATGCGAGGACTAATCGGTTCGAGAAACAAGAACTTCCTTTCATCGTACATCTCGTTGTATACCTGAGAAATACACGCTTTGTACGGTCGTCCAAATGAGCCGCGAGTGAACTCTTGCACGTTTTTGGAAGTTGTGCGGGGACCTGCAGCTGTTGTGACGAGTTCAGTCCCGCCCATAAAATAATATTGCAGTATCGTGTGATAGGTTAACCACAGAAAAGTTCACAGCTGCTTTTATCTTGGGACAGAATTTTTTTTTTTAAATCATTTGTCGGAGCCTGTTAGAAACGTTCCATCGTGACACACGGGCGCAAAAGACTAGTGCACCTCTCTTCCTAAATGCATGTCACCTTCAGAGACGAAGGAAACGTGTCAACACCTCTATTCTGTAAGCTGTCCTTGACACGGCAGTTGTGAAAGTTCCCCCTTCTCCTTGGCTTTCAAAACGTTTCCGAAGGTCAAGCACAGTTTCTGTCGTCGAGTCTTGCAAGTCGTATCCAGCATTTTGGCAGTTCATTATCACACAACCTGTTTCGAACGAGTCTTGTGTGTTTGGAAGCAACCGCCTTCGCACAAGCAGTGCACATACATATTCATCCTTCAGTTTGAAGTTGCCCACTAGCTAGGTTCTGCTTTATCCGTGGCCTGGAACACATGGTTTTCTGTCATGTGGTGTTTCTCAAATGTTTGATTCCAAAACATTCAAATGAGGCTCTTTTATATTGTAATTTTTATAATGGGTTTTTTTCCAGAGCGAAAATGATTTTAAAATGTTACCATTGCTTACCCTAACACCAGAATCTTTGGCATTCATAGGGACGTGCAGTCTTCAGGAGACTGAATAAAGACCTCATGCTTCCCCCCCCCCCCTCCCCAACCCGACCACAGTCATGCTCGAGGCGCTAGACACACCAAGGTAAGGCGTGGGTCGTCGCAGGAGATGTCGTCTGAAGGTCGCCCGTCCAGTGACCGGCCGCACCTGCTTCAGGCCAGCCAACCTTCCTCTCCTCGGCGCCGGTGCTGCCATCCCGCGCCGCGTTCCGTAACGTCGCACTCCGTACCCTCGCTGTCCCGAGTCACGTATTGCTCGCGTCTCAAAACTGCAGAACAGTCCCCGAGCATCTTCTCGGGTGATAAGTCTTGTATTGGTTGGAAACATGAAGTAAACGCCTAACTAGCAGGCAAATATTTATTTATAGTTTTGACGTGAACACGTCTAATAAATCGATGAACGCCGGCTGCACGCACGAAAGTGTCCCGTTACGCTCATTGTACGCTTGCGCAGCATCTATCTCTCTTCCACTCGATTGGAACAACCGTCGATTTGACTTTTCCGAGGCACATTAAACTTGAAATACTCCCATTCGTTTCCTACTTTTCCTATCATCGTCCTATCCTTAACAGAATAACACAGATTGGAAGAAGTTAAATAGCAAACACGTAGAAAAGTTATAGTTAAAATAATCTGTTCGTTAAAGTAATAAACATATTTGAATTAATGAGTGCAAATAAAAGTAAATTTGATCAATTAAATTGTAGATTTCATTTCACTCCTTCTTTGTATCCATACAAAATAGTGATAATTCAATAAAAATGATTCAATTTTATTCATAAAAGTATGCAATCATTTCATCAATGTTTTGTTATGACTTTGTCACGTTAAACTATCGTCCGTAAACCGACTTTACAGACAACCAATTTTTTTAATTATTATTATAGGTTACATTTTCGGATTTCCTTTGCCTGAATTTTTTTAACCCTGCACATTCGGGACATGAAATGGCCGTAGTGTATGTTGAGCGGTGGGTGTTGGTCGGCCTGTGTGAAAGGAATGTGTGGTGTTAGGTGTGCCGCCGGATAGAGATATCTTATCGCCGCTGCCCGTAGTGACCGACATAACGCTGAACGTTCTCGATCACAGCTCGCTTCGCAACCGCCGTGTGCTGGCTGTTTCTCTGGCTTGGCGGGGACGAATACCAATTAATTTTGACTTGATTATATCCTCATTTTGTTAGGTGTAACGTACTTGTAACGGTTTTTTTGCTGATCTGTTTGTGTAAGGAAAGCTGTCACAAAACTTTATCCATGCACTTCATTAAAAATCGTAATGTTGGCGTAATTTTGTGAACCGTTGGTTTATATGAATATTGTATAGGAGAGAGAACCTTGCTATGTTTGGTTAGATTCAGCAGTTTCATGATGGTAGCAGAAACAACGTTAACAATCAACATAATAATGACGAACATGTGAATTTATTGGCAGCTATTTACGTATTCTGTTTATATATTTAGTAAATTGTTTCCTCCTGCAACTAATGGCTACTAATTAACTATACAATAAATATGTTTTAGAACCCCACATTTCAGTACAATGTTTAAATTTAGGGAGGCAGAGTTCTACGTAGTGTCCTACTTTACTAGAAAGCAGGAGCGTACGCATAATTTCATTATTTTATTTTGGAGCCGCTCACTGGACCAGAAACGTCTTCGGACTGCTACATACGTATGAAGATGTATTAACCGCCTGAAACATGCATAACGTGCCGTGTGGTGACAGCCATCGGAGCGTGCTGCAGACTTAATCACCAGTAGAAAGTCCGTAGAGTCGACATTGCATTAGCTGCCGCAGCGAGATTCAACCAAGTTAGCATTTACCATATTGTTGTTTTCATTACCATCGTACAGAAAACTCAAGATTCTTGACATAGAATGTACCGACGTGGTTTTTTTTAATATTTATTTCTGTTTCTACGAAGGGGCTTGGCCTGTCCGTAGAGATGTTGATTGTGTCGGCGAGGAGTGGACAAAAAAAAAGATGGGGGGGGGGGGGGGGCGATAGTCCGGGCCTTTTGAATGGCGTCTTTGTTGAAGTGGTGAGCCGCATTCCTGTTGCAGCCGGCCGACTGGTGAATGTTTGATGCGCCAGGCCTATGGAGTTGTTAAGGCGTGATGAACAAGTACACCACATGCCATGTGAATACTGAACAGCATTATTTTCATGTCTGCACAAACTCATTATTATAAAACTGTGTGTTAAAAACGGTAGGTTCTGGAGTGTGAAAATAAAAGATAATTTCCTCCGCTGTAAGCTAATAGCTGACTTAAAATTATTAATGAGACAGCGATGCAGTGCTTATTGTATATTTAAACGTGACGTTCGCAATAAGTTACCTACAGTAGCAAGTTTTGAAAATTGCAGAAAATTGTTTAATAAATGTACGCAAGCAGTGTGGAGGGCTGAAGTGCTCAATTCTCTTAATTCCATTAACGCTTGTCGGTCGTCAAAGGCACTGAAGCGAAAATTCCAAGGACTAGGTTTTTGGCATTTAGGGATAAATGCAAAGGATGATAACTTTCTTGGTCTGGGCATGTGAGTAATATATGCAAAACATCTTTCTCTGTACTTCACTCGATTCGCAGACAGAAATTTTTTTCTATTTCGTGCTAAGGTGACTAGTGGAGTCTTTTGTACTACCCATTATTGACTATTGCGATGTGGTGTATGATAATTTAACAGAAAATCTGGCATCAAAGTTACAAAGGATCCAGAATACATGTTTAAGGTTGATTTTTACTTAGTCTCATCATCGGAGTATTGTGACCAGCTTGGTTGGTTACGACCTCATGAAAGACAGATTTTTAAATCGCTTACCACTTGTTTATAAAATTGTGGTTTCACTTTGCATTAGGCACAGTAGGTAATACAGGGGTTAATCAGGGCCGCCTAGAGCTTGTTTGGCCGGGGGGGGGGGGGGGGGGGGTTTACCCCTGGTATCCCAGTTGAGTTTGAAGATTATTTTTTAATGCTTAGGTTGACCCCGATAAGAAGAAAATTAAGAGCTTATTGTTAACATAATTTATAGGAGCGGTAAAAGTTTATAGGAGTTTACAGTTATGGCCATGATAATGTTTACAAGGATTAGACTTTTTTTAAAAATTGTGGGGTTTTATCAGTTGTATATCAAATTATACGATGGCAAGGGGGGGGGGGGGGGCATGCAACGAAATTATTTTTCCCCAGACCTTCGGTTTCTCTTGACGGTCCTGACGTCAAATATTCCATACTGGGTTTGAGTGCTGTTGCCGGGATACTGGGTTTAAGTGCTGCTACCGGGATACTGAGTTTGAGTGCTGTACCGGGATACTGGGTTTGAGTGCTGCTGCCGGGATACTGGGTCTGAGTGCTGCTGCCGGGATACTGGGTCTGAGTGCTGCTGCCGGGATACTGGGTTTGGGCGCTGCTGCCGGGATACTGGGTTTGGGCGCTGCTGCCGGGATACTGGGTTTGGGCGCTGCTGCCGGGATACTGGGTTTGAGTGCTGTACCGGGATACTGTGTTGTTGCAGATCCAAAGCAAGTACAGCGAGGAGCTGGCGCAGGAGTGTCTGGAGTGGATCCGCGAGATCACGCAGAAGGACATCAACACCTCCGGTGATCCGGACAACTTCTACGAGCTGCTGAAGGATGGCACATTGCTCTGCACGTGAGTGTTGTTAGTGTTGCTAGCCTCTCTCTCTCGTCTGTGTAGCGCGAGAAGACCGCCAGCCGAACGCTCATTGTTACGTTCACCAACTTTTTTTTTTTTTTTTTTGGGCCGGTTGCGCCATTGCAGTTCAGGCACGATCTCGTTTCATAAACTGGTTTGATCATGGCTCATGTTTTACCATTGTTTCGAACCCTGAACGAAGATGATTTAGAACTTGGGAGTTGGAGCTACCGACCGATGTCGGATTGACATAGTGCAAACAGACATGTCCAGAACTTGTACGGACTTTACTTAGGTTGTTATTGTAATAAAACTCAAATCTTAGGAGTGATTTACATCATTTCAGATCATTCACAATAAAAGTATTTTAAAAAAATGCTGATTTTTCTAGTTACCACTTCTCACATTAAATACCCATAAATTATTCCGAATATGTGTTGCCACAACAAATCATTACTGGGCCAAATTAGTTGGATCACGGCTGAAGAACAGACTTGTGCAACAGCAATTTCAGTAAAATATTTGTTAAAAAAAAATCCAATATCTTCTGGTGTGGATAATTGAGACTGGGTTTGTTACCAGTTGTAGTGACTTGTGTAGAGTGCACAGTTGTTTTGATGTCAGGCATTTTGAAAAGCAGAAGCAGTTGTGATATTTTTCAGTATAATTATTAGCAAAACATTGTACAAACTAAATGATAAATGAGAGCCTTTTCAGCCAGTGTTGTTGTTATGACAAGTAGCAGTAGAGTTGGCTGCCCTTCCAGGGTAACCTGCCATGTCGGTGTTAGGTACTGTTAACATGACTGACAACAAATTCCCCTTAAATGGTGTAAGATATTGCATCTTGCTCAGCATTATACTATCATACATTGGCCAGGGCAAGAACTCATCTTGGCACACCCTTTTTTTTTTCCAAACCAAACAAAAACCTTTCGAACACCCCTATCACTACCACATATTAATTAAACTACACTATTAAAAATAATTTGTGATTCAACTCAGTTTTAAAATATTTGACAATATATATGCATGATGTATATATCTTTGAATACAAATAATTCCATTCATCTGCCCTCCGCAACATTTTTTGTTATTATAACAATACAATATTCAAGTAAATACCTATAATAAAAATTACTTTGCCAATTTAGCCCCCTCCCCCATGCCCCAACACTTAATACAGCACCTGGGGCACAAGCCCCATCTGTCCCCTTCTAGTTACGACCCTGTCTTTGGCAGAAGCTTTTAGTTCACCAGAAAGTAGTTCACTGCTCATTTAGATTTCACCAGTCCTACACCAGAGGCTGTAGGTGTGGGAAGTGCAGGGTTATTGAACACTGTTTTTGGGTTGGTTACGCCACCGCCTTGTAGCCTAAGAATCCTTTGTCTGAATTAAATTTTTTTTTCCGCTGGTCAATCATAACAGAAGTGAAGGATTGGTTGGGTTCGGTCAGCAACATTAATGCTGTAATTTTTTTTTTTTAATTTTTTTCAAAGGCAGATATGTGGATTGCAGGAAGAAGGATTCTTTGGGCGTGTAACTTGATGTGTGTGCGGTATGCTGTTGGCCAGGCTGGCGAACTCTATCCAGAGCGACATGGTGACCAAGGTGAACACCAGCACCATGGCGTTCAAGTGCATGGAGAACATCAACAAGTTCCTGGAGGCGGCCATGAAGCTGGGCGTGCCCGCACAGGAGACCTTCCAGACGGTCGACCTGTGGGAGAGGCAGAACCTGAACGCGGTGGTCATCTGCCTGCAGTCGCTGGGCCGCAAGGTACGTCCACTTTGTCTTCAAACCAGTGCAGCAGTGGCGTAGCCAGGATTTCTGTATGGGGGGGTGTTAAGAAGCATGGCCCCTCCCCGTATTAAAGCAGGGGGTCCGGAGGTCCTCCCCCGGGAAAATTAGGATTTTAAGGTGTAAAATAGTGCTATTTTAGCTGTTTTCGGTACTCAAATGTAAATATTGTAATGGTAAATTTTTTTATTAATTTTAATATCAAATTTGTTTGAGTGATGAATACGAAATTAATTAAAGATTTGGTGCTAAAGGGGGGGGGGGGTGTTTGAACCCCTAAAAACCCCTCCTGGCTACGCCCCTGCAGTGCAGTAATTTTCAGCTGTGGAGAAGGGTAGTTGCTGTTGTAAGTAATGGCATGTGTGATGTTTCTGCAAATGAGCTAGCGAATTGACTATAGTTTGTGCAGTTATGTGGTACCACACTTAAAGGCCCCAGCTACCTGGGTGCCTACATGTGCAGAGCTTCAGAAAAAAAAAATTCACGTAATTTTTAAACTGCTGCAGATATTGAGTGATATCTGTTTATGAAAAGTATTGAAGGTTCTGCTGAGGATGGATGAATAGTACTATTTCCATATTTAATTTTTAAATTGTATATTTAGGTCCAAGAAAATGGCCAAAAAGTATATTTACAGGCATGAAACAGCCAGTAGAAATTCTTGGAAGCACTCAAATGACTTGCATTACATTATCATCTTAATTTCTACATTATAAGTTATTGTTACCTCTCAAATCTCCTATGCACAACGAGAAGACTTAGGCCAATCTGAAGACTTACACTTCAAGGGGTAGGTACCGCACTAAAAGCACCAGCAAGCATTGAACTTACCACCTCCTCTCACAAACACAAATACACCCCCTGTCTAGGTGGGCCCATCAAGTATTAAATTGAGGTTGCACATAATTGATCTCATTCTCCCATTTGACAGTCGCATGTATTTGAGCTACCCAAGAACTATTGGTCCTGAGCCCCACTAAAGTGCCACTTGCACAAGAAGTTAAATTAGAGGAAAACACATTTAATTTTCATCATTACATTCCTCTAAATTTCTATGGTTTAAAGTTTTCATTTATGGAAGTTTTCATCTCCCTTAGTTTGCAACTTTTTTTTCACTGGTTCTGTGATAAGTGTAAAATTATAGTTGGTGAGTGGGAAAGAGTTAAGTGTATTAAAAAAATTTTCTGTGGTAAACGTGATGGTAATCTTAGTGTTAGAATGGCTGGGTTTGTCGAGTTTTGGAATTCTGAAGGTAGGTTAACAAGACATTGTAAATTTAATGATTAAACAATAAAGGAAATAGAGAGATTCCCCTTCAGTTCCTGTGCCATTTCCTTATGAAAATGAATGTGGGATCACTGAAAGGGAAGAGCTGTGGCGGATGAATTTGGGATCACTGTAAGGGAAGAGCTGTGGCGGATGAATGTGGGATCACTGTGGCGGTTGGAGTGACTGAGCACGCGGTGTGCAGGCGGGCAACTACGGCAAGCCGAGCATCGGGCCGAAGGAGGCGGAGAAGAATGTGCGCAACTTCACGGACGAGCAGCTGAGGGCCGGCCAAGGCGTGATCAGCCTGCAGTACGGCAGCAACAAGGGGGCCACCCAGAGCGGCATAAACTTCGGCAACACCCGCCACATGTAGGCGCCTCGCCCCCCCGGTCCTGCCCGAAGCTCGCACTCACACCTCTACATGACAACTGCCTGAACTGGAAGGAAAGCAGGCTTTCACTTGCTCGGCTTTTGGGTAAAAAACTGCTTCGAATGGGCACACATGCATTTACAGCCTGAAGGTGGATAGTGTCCAGAAGCTGAGTGATCGTTTGATCTAGGCATGTCTTATTTACAAGACGTAGAATTGCCTAGTGTGTGAAACCAACCTAAATGCTTTGAAAAAAATTAAGAAATCTAGTCATTTCATTAATTTTACTGATTTCTTTTTTTATCTTGGAAATTTTGAGAAATGAATGAATGTTTTTTTTTTCCTGTTAAAATTGAACTAGTGTTATTACACTGGTGTTAAATGTAGACATTCAAATTAATTTTACCAGATAAGTGATTATAACACTATTTATTTGAAAGTAACACAATACTTGAATTAAGACTAATTAAAGTAACCAAACTTTAGGTTGAATCAGTTAATATTCAGGTGCATGGTGTGTTCATGTGTGATGGAGTCACAAGTGTCCTAGCGAGCTGCTTGGGTGGAACACCAGCTCAGAGACTGTTGAATACTTGCAACGATGTGCGGGAGTCAATATTTAATAATACTGCACAAACTTGTTATTGTGCCAATGTTTCTGTAGCGTATGGCGGCAAGCCCCATTCTTGGCAGAGTGGCGGTGAGATTAATTATAATTAGACTAACTATAAGTAATGTTTTGTACAAAAAAAAAGGTTCTACTGTTGCTGTTGATAATTAATTACCTTCCTGAAAATGAACTTCCATCGAATTAAACTTTTTGTCTTGATTCCTTCGCGCACCTTTCTGGCTCGTGAGTTCTTCCTGTTATCTATTTCCTGTCCAGAAGTCTATGTAACATGATCATGGTCCTTGTGTTTGTGAAAATTTTGTGTGTATATTTTGTAACTTACATCTTGTTATAAAGACCATTGTCTAGAATGTTTAGAAAGAAAAAAAAAAAAACTATTTTACTAGTTAAAAATTGTGCCCTTCTTATTTGTTTTATCTATAATTGTAATTAAAGGGTATAAAAACTGACTATAGTGTTATTAGTTTTCGTACCTGCATGTTTCAGTTGCTGATGTAATTACAGGTTTGGTTACATTGGACAGAACTACTAGCTTAGTGAATGTGGATAACAAACTGAAAATTACTTCACAGTTTGGTATCTTTACATCGAATGAGTGCATTAACAAGTGCACTTATCTGACAGTTCTGAAAGTAGTGGCACACAATTGTCATGACAACATGGATGTTAGCGGGGCAAATATTAATCAACATTAGCTCAAAATATAAAAAGATTACCATTCCATATACGAGGTTTTTTTTTTCAACCTCCGATCGGCTGTAATAAAAAAACGGGAATGAATTGGGAAATTATTTTAATGTCAAAAGAAACGTACATCTTTACTCTATTTTTCCACATAATCACTGTGCAGATTGAGGGATTTGTCGTACCGATGCACCAGCTTTCCAATACCCTCTGCATAAAATGATGCCTCCTGCCTATTCAGCCACATTTTAACAGCGTATATTTCTTCTAATTGTTTTCATCGTAACGAGATAAATTTTTAACACCCCCCCCCATTTACACCCTTAAAAAATTTTGAAACTAAGTTGTACTATAATTCTATCACTTGTAATTACTATTAAACCTAAAAATTTTTGGTTATGTCATTCCCCCCTCCCTGAGCAAATTACATATTTGCCTGACTCAAAGTAATACAGCCTCTAAACATCCCCACAGCTGACTTCATTAAGTGAATGTTACATACATTTTATGGTATGTATAACTACACACTTGAAAACAATCTTAGTGGTGGGGGGGGGGGGGGGAGAAGGGGGAAATTACACAATGCTCACAGCCTTAGTGGTGGCAGCATTGAATTTCCTCCAATTACTATTGCTGGGATTTTCCACTTCCAGGATTTCAAGTAAGTTTCCCTACTTCCCCTGACCAATTTGAACTTCTCTGGCTTTACTCTGATTTTCTATAACAAGGTCACTGGACTTGACAAGAGATGCTGGGAAGATCAGAGCAATAAAGGGATGAAGTTTGTAGAGTATGTTGGCAGTTGGGGTGAAACAGGAGAGAAGAGTGGAAGCAAGAGCAGAAGTACAGGATGATGATGGGAGCTGAAACAGGAAGAAGGTTCCAAGTTGACGCCTCTGGCGGTCGTCAGTCGAGCCTCCCGTCCACGGGCGATATGCCAAGGAGGGTGACAAGTGAACTGGAGATACATCACCCATGCAGTTTGTTTGAAGACCAAGAGAGGTGCACCAAATGTTTCATTCCAGCAACAGCTGTGATGGAAATGTACAAATTTATAGATGTTAATGTGATACACACCAGTTAAACTCTCGTATAAATAATTGGCTCCATATTATTCACTTGCACGCCATATATATATCTCATCTACAGCAGTACACTACGTATAATCTGTAACTATAGTACAACAGTTGGCTGGATTAAGCTTTTAAAATGCCAATAATAATAAAAAAATAAATTTTTTAATTCTTCCCTAAAACCACTACTTGTCATTAAATTTATTTACAGACCCAACCCAAAAACCAAAAAAACCCTTTAATATTAGTTTATTCTTTTAACAACTACAAACATTTTAATAGTTTCTGTACCCACTTGTCCTTGGGGTTCTCACAGTGCACAGGCAAATACGTTACAACTACAGTTATCTCTCAAAGTCACGAGCACTGACTCTCTATAACAGCCAATCAATGTACCAGTAGAGAGGACATTAAAAGATGACAAGTTCTTAGTTGCACCGTGGTGGTGCTACAAAGGTGGAAACGCTCACTTCTGGAAGGGGTAGTAGTCGAGACCGGTGTTGTACTTGAATGGCTTGCTGAAGGATTTCTTTTTGTTCCGCTGGCCTTCCTCCAGCATGGCAGCCACGTCCTTTCTGCAACACGGAGTGTCACGCACGTTTGTCATAGATAAAACTCATTCCACTATTTGCACTATAATTTGGACAGTGATCAAATATTAATTTTATAATGTTGATGTGTGAACCACATACTCTATGCCAAATGGTTTTCAATAGGGACGGGCCAATCAAATCCTTAGAATTCAAAGGATTCATTATTTGAGGAAAAAGATTCAAAGCAAAATAGAGGAAATAAAGTAAGTAAAAATATTCAACACTGATACCCTATGAGGATTACCACATAAATGTTTTTCTTCATACCTATGTTGTTACCATTCACCAAGAGTAATATAAATAAAATTACAATATGTATTGATTCTGGAAAATTATTTTGTGAAACAACCATTTAAAGGGTAGAATGTTTCAGCACCATAGTTAAATCAAAAATATTATGTAGAAAAAGGTACAATGAAGGGACTGGATGTATAAAAATGTTTGTTTTATTTCATTTTGTTGTCATAAAATAGGGCCAAATATTTTTCCTTCAGATACTGATTCGAGGGGCATATTCGATTTACTCTAGAATTAAGTCGTTTTTTTGGAAACTTGGTTCACACCGCATGTTCAAGTGAAATGACACAGCGTTAATAAGCAATATTTACGAAAAGGAAGTTCAGTAGTGGATGAGAGGGGGTGGTGTGCACTCGCCTGTAGGCCGGAGGCAGCACCTCCTCGTGGAGCGTGCACTCGAAGCTGGACGGCTCGCGCTCCTTGTAGACGCGGTGCCGAACCACGTCCACGTCGCGCGTCACGCTCTCCGACAGCTGCTCCAGCCTCGTCGGCGGGCAGTGGAACCTCAGGAGGAAGTGGCTGTGGGCACGACCCATCTCTGCTCAGGGGCTTGCCCGAGCTTGCCTGATCCACGACTAGAACACACACTTGTACGCGCAGGTAGGGTTACCAGACGTCCGGCAAAAGGAGGACATGTCCTTTTTATGTATTTTTTTTGCGTCCGGCCGGATTTTCCTTAATGCTCCAAAATGTCCGGCTTTTTTTATAAAGTGAGATAATTTCTGCAGTTACACTCTTGAGTAAAGCGCGCGGTGCGTGCTAATGCGCTGTCCGCAGTCACCCCACTAGTAAGTAGTTCTATGACAGCTTGACAGGTAGCAGTACATGCAGAAGCACGTGTTTTTAATATGCTGTATATGCGTAGTTTGTTTGATTCTTTATACTGAAACTGTATTAAATGCCAAAACATTGTAAAATATCGTACTCCATTGTAATTAATTCATGGCTTTTTAAAAAAAAATATATTGTCCTCCTGTTTAGTGAAATGTCCTCCTTTTTTATTATCAGTGTCTGGTAACCCTACATGCAGGGCAAGCAAAGACACTCTTTACTCTGCTCTGGGGCTTGCCAAAGCTTGCCTAACCCACAACTGGAACACACACTTGCACACGCAGGGCAAGCAACGAACGGAAGCTGCTGACCACGTACTATTAAGAGAAGTCACAATTTCAAGTGCCCCGCTTGCTTACTTAGGCACACACATGGCGTACAGAGCTTCAGAGAAAAAATAGTGAATTAAAAATAGCTAACACCAGAGTGGGGTCTGCTTGCGAATAGCATTCCAGTATACACTGAGGGCGGATGAGTAGTTATGTTTGTGTATTTAGTTTTCAAACTGTATTTTTAGAAGAATGAACATGGCTTCCAGAAATAATATTTAGGCACAGATTCTGCATTACATCTTTATCTTCATTTCTTCACCACATAATATCATTAGTCCAGGCAAATTAGACCAAAAAAAGGCCGTGCTTCCCGAAAAATTGTCCAAAGCTGGAAAGTGTTTTAATACCTTTTGGGGGTCCCAAATAAGAGTCCTGTGAGTTTGCGACGGATTCTAACTCCTGCTTAAGGAGCCAGGAATTAAAAAAACCACAGAATTTTCGCACTTTGTATAGTTTTTTGCTTATCACTCCTAAACAACGCATCCAAAAGAAAATTGTATTTGAAGTTTTTTTAAAACACATCAAATTCTGCTTTGAATGGTGTTTAGTACGTCAAAATCGGCTTAGTCATTTGGCCGCAATCGATTTTCAAAGTTGGTCCATTTTTACCAACTTGGCTAAAAAGTTGATTCTTTGTTTAGTTTTTCGTTTACAACTCCTAAACGACACATCCTGAAAAACGTTTACTCATAGCTTTTTTTAAGAAGATTAAATTCTGTGTCGAATGGTTTTCATTCCGTCAAAATCGGCGTAGCTGTTTAGCCGCAATCGATTTCTGAAGTGGGGCCATATTTTACCAACTAGTTAAAAAGTTGATTATGCCCTTTGAATGGATCATATGAATCATTTGATGATGTTTTATTCAATGACAATCATCCAGGGGCGGATCCAAGAGTGAAGGGAAGGGGAGCATGGCCCCCCCCTTTGGAATTTCAAGTATAATCCTTATTTTTAATCAAATATTAAATATTAATTGTTCTGGGGTTTCAGAAATTCTAGGATTCGTGCCCCCTCCCCCCCCCCCCCCCTTCTGGATCCGCACCTGGACACTCCAAAATGATGTTATGTGGTTTCAAAATACAAGAAGGCATTATAATGAATAATGTTTTATTGAAGGTAACAAAAGATGTATACATGTAAACGATAACGGTATTAGTTGTGTACATGAAAGATCATAATATGAAAGATGTACAAGGTATTCATGTTGACGATTTCTTTCGCCGTTTATGAGAAGACGGTCGCTCTTCGCCGATCACATCATCTAGCTCCTCATCCTCGGAATCTTGAGAATGAGGATTCATTTCTTGCTCTCCGATGATATCAATCTCCTCGTCACACTGGGTGGCATCCAGTATAACATCCTTGTCTTCAGAGATGGAATTGAGGCATGCGTGCCCTTTGCAGGTTATGCAGATGGTGGTGCATTTTATCCCTGCCTTTCTACAGGAGCAAGCTGCTTTGCACCCTTTGTTACATGTGCACGATATGGAGTTGAGAAGTTCTTGTGGGGCCGGTGGATCAGTCGTTGTGATGGGAGTTAACCCATTGGTGGTTATTTTCCATCCCCATCTCTCTGGATCTAGTACATTACTCCTCCATACCTGCACCTGTAAATAAACTCTGAAGGAGTGCTGACGAGCAGCCGCTTCTGTAGGAGGCAAGGACGCCAAGTCGAAATTCTTTTTTGAAAGCGACCCCTGGAAGAGGTCAAACCTCACTTGATTGAGGGACTTGCTGCTGCCACCCGTGTACAAGGTTTTTATGAAGTGAACGTCTGCCTCTGCAACTTGATCAGGAGTTGCGATCGGGTCAAGAAAAATAGAGGCCTGATGAAGGAGGTTTTGGTCTGCCATGAATTTCTTGATCAATTTTATTTTCCCCTGACGGAAAAATGAGGATGTGGTGTCGCACACCGTGAAGGCATGGAGAAACAGGGCATGCTTCCTCATGTTTTCAGGCAGCCGGCAATTGCTCGGACTGTAAACGACAGTTTCCTGGTTCTGCTTCCCGGGTTTCATGAGGAATACATTGGAGATGGGCTCTTCAAAGACAGCAACATGAAAAGTGAGCAGGACCAACAGATCGGTGTCCTCTCCCACTATGAAAACATTGCCTCCCTCTATAGACCTCTCCATTGCTGTGCTCACAATCAGAGAATCTGCATCTTCCAAGGCTTGTTTCACGTGAATGCCCTCGTCAATCAGTTTGTTTGTCAGCATCGATATGAGGCGTTTCTTGTTGTGATCATTCAACAAGAAACGATATTTCGGCATTGTGGCCTTGGTATGTTCCTGGAATATAACCGACGAAGATGACATAGCACGGGCTCTTCGTGCTCTTTCAGCAGAATTTATACTCTATAAGGATTATACTTGAAATTCTAAAAGGGGGGGGGGGGGCGTGCCCCCCTTCCCTTCACTCTTGTATCCGCCCCTGGATGATTGTCATTGAATAAAACATCATCAAATGATTCATATGATTCATTCAAAGGGCATAATCAACTTTTTAGCCAAGTTGGTAAAATATGGCCCTACTTCAGAAATCGATTGCGGCTAAACAGCTAGGCCGATTTTGACGGAATAAAAACCATTCGACGCAGAATCTAATTTTCTTAAAAAAAGCTATGAGTAAACTTTTTTCAGGATGTGTCGTTTAGGAGTTGTAAACGAAAAACTAAACAAAGAATCAACTTTTTAGCCAAGTTGGTAAAAATGGACCAACTTTGAAAATCGATTGCGGCCAAATGACTAAGCCGATTTTGACGTACTAAACACCATTCAAAGCAGAATTTAATGTGTTTTAAAAAAGCTTCAAATACAATTTTCTGTAGGATGCGTCGTTTAGGAGTTATAAGCAAAAAACTAAACAAAGTGCGAAATTTCCGCGGTTTTTTGACTCCCAAAACTTAAGCAGAAGTCAGAATCCGTCGCAAACTCACAGTACTCTTATTTGGGACCCCGAAAAGGTATTAAAACACTTTCCAGCTTTGGACGATTTTTCGGGAAGCATATGTCTAATTTGCCTGGGCTACATGGTAGGTGCTCAAATCTCATAGTTGTCTTATGCAACACGAGGAGAAGACTGCGAGCGCCAGTCCAGATCCTTGCGTTGAAGGCAATACCGCGCTAAAAGCACTTGCGAATGTCGCACTTATCATCCCGCCTCACTAACACAAATACAAACCTAACTAGGTGGGCCCCTAAAAAAGAGAAGCAACTGAACTTACATAGAACAAAACAATGGACACTGTTGCCAATCTATTTTGGTATTTAAGCTATAAGCAGCAAAATGTTTTGTGTTACATTTTATATAAAAAATAAAACATACTAATACCTTGTAAAAGTGCCTACATGAATGTTTGCTTTAACATACACATAAATTAAATTAATGCAAGTCTGCACGTCCACAAAACAGTTTTTCACGAAAGCTTTAAATTCATGAATGGGTAATTGTCAACTAGACCTCTGTGCAACATATCTACTGCTGACACGGACAGAAATTACAATGCTAATGAAGAGAGGGCATGACTAAACAATACCACCTCTAGAGCAACAGATATCTGACAGATGCCACTATTTGTCTTGTGGTTGTTCCAGACTGGCCAATGAATTACTTTCATGATAGATATTCTAAAACTAATGAGACAGTACGAGGGACAGATACAAACATAAAAATACTGTAAATTTAAACAATGGACTTTCAATTGATTTTTTTAATCATTGAGGAAAACATCACACTGCAATGAAATGCAGATTCATTCAAAATAAAATAACACTACGCAATCTAAACCAGTGGGAATGAATAAATTACAGCTTATCGCGTTGGCGAAAGGCGAGAGGTGATGAGATAAGAATGGAGCATTGATAGAGTGAGAGGGTGGAGTAAGTTGGAGTACCATGAGAAAACCTACTGGCTGGCTTCAACGTCCGTCACGTTTTCCTCTTGCAAAACTGCAGGCTTGACCCACCCATGAATCGAATCATCACCTTGGAGGGAGGCGTGTGATATAACCACTCGCATACCATGGTCTCCTAGCTAGACTGAATATGGGATTCATTTTACTACTCTTCTGAAAATATCTGGAAAATGTCCTTGAATTCAAACTGGTATTTTTTGAAAAGAATCAAAACATAATGTAAATGTGTGTAAGTTATCACACAAATTTAATCATGTACTACGGCAAGTATGACTGGATTTTACATAAAACTGAATCAGGATTGAAATTACGTATACTACCTATGGAACCAAAGGGGCCCCTCGACTCCCAGTACGCAGCGGCCGCAGGGCCGAGTGTCGGAGCTCACCTGCCCTTCTTGTGCACCGTGCCGTGCGAGCTGGTCTTGTACGGCAGACTGCCGCTGCCCAGGTTCTCTATGTTGCGGATGAAGCCGCCCGTCTCGAAGATGGCCTCCGCCGTGCGCTTGAGAGTCGCGGCCGTCTCGCTCTGCACATGCCGACAGACACGCCTGCACTCCCTCTGGCCACTAGTCTGCTGCAAGGCCAAGCCGTACACAGCAGTACATCATTTCTTCCACTTTTACCAATCCAGATATAAGCATGAGACTATATCTAAAAACTGACGACAAAACAACAAAATTAACTTTAAAAAAAAGAGAAGTATGAAGGTGTCAAATGACAGGTGATAAACCAATTTCAAGAGTTTTTTCAGGAATTTTAATAAATTATTTTACAAATTTTTTATATCACTGGTACATTTTAAAATAAAATAAGCAAAATTTAATATAATGAGATAGATCTAATATTTGCAGAACAGCGATATTGAAATTAGAAAGTTAAACCTGGTTGTTAAGTGAAGATAACATAACTAATATTTATATTTGATGTGCGACTAAAAAACTGAAGTGAGATAAAAAAAAAAGGATGGAATTTGTTTTGCGTTTCAGCATTGTTACAGATTATTTCAAGACATTTTCATGACTAGTCATCAATTTTACTATGTTTTCATGACTTAAGAAACTTGTAGAAGTATATTGAATCAAATTTGAGACAGTACTAGATTATCTTCAGTGATTTCTAGGACTGACTTGGAAGATGATGTTATGGAATGGAATAAAATTGTGTGAAGCCATGAGAGTTAACAGTTGCAGACAAGTATTCATTAGTTTTTGTAATGATCTCGTAATGCTAGCCAGAGGCAAGAATGATAAAGGTCTATGCACTCGACTAGGTAATTAGCTTAAAGTCATTCAGAGGTTTCTTTGGGAACTGTGCGATATTTAATTGAGAAGGCTAATCACACAAGAGGAGCAATACAAATATCAAATGGGTTGCTTTGGAGAAATTCATTAAAAAACCAGAATACTGATCATGTAAACAATTATTTTTTCGCCTTCTGTGTGGGATTGTGTGTGTATGTTTTGGAGAACTTAAGTTAAATCGTAAGAATGGTCAAATAGGTAAGTTAGCTACATTAAACATAATTTAAAATTTGTGAACAGTTGGTTACGTAAGTATAGCAACAGGTTCACGCGTCCATTCTGAGGCCCGAATAGTTCTGAAGTTCACCAAAGATCACCGAAGTTCGCAGTTCACATGGGCAACTTCAATAGCATACAAAGGATATAAAGGTGCATGAAAGATGTCCATATAGTCTTTCATAGACTTAAATTAGAGAATTAATGAGCTACATCTAAAATTCTTTTAAAAAGTCTGGATAGTTGATTAGGTTATGTTAGCTACATTAAAAATATTGTGAAATCATGTAAATGGTCGGTTTGTGTGTTAATTTCCTACACTATATGCAACTCTGAAAGAAAAAAAAATCCATAATGTCCCAAAACCGACATTAAATATTTAAATCTCCTAAAGTATTTGGAATTTCTTATCTCCACCTGGTTTAATGAAAAGAGGAAGTTAAAGAGCATAGAATAAAAGTATTTTCGGAATTTTTAAATGTTTTTTAACAAATATCGGCCAACTCTGAAAATTAAAAAAATTTGATATCTCCTAAAGTATTTGGAATTTCTTATCTCCGCCGGTTGTTTTGAAAAGAGGAAGTGAAAGAGCATAAAATAAAAGTATTTTCGGATTATTAGCATTTTTTCCCCCGCAAATACCGCTACTCTACATATTTACCCGTAACCGAACCAATCTTTGAGACCAATTTACAGTATTTTAAATGTAGTTTACATATCCTACTTAATTCTACAAAACAGTGAACTATCTAAAACATTTAAATGTAGTTGAATAAAATCGTCAAATTTAATGTGATCAGGTTTTTATTTTTATATTCTCAGAAGAGCATCTTCTCAGGAAATGGAAGAAATGTAAAAATAGTGGGGGGGGGGGGACTCCTTGCCCTGAGCGGAAGCCCAATCGCAAGCGTATTATTCACTTAATTACTTCGTTCATAACTGCAGTCACAAAACTTATATTTTTGTTGATTATAGTAACTCCCCATACAAGAAAACAACTTTACCCGAGACATTATCCTGAGAAGTATCGGCATTTCGTACGTCAACATATTGCACACAAATAGTTACTTTTTAATGACAATGCTAGTTTTACTTCACAAAAAAGACAGTTTCAAATTACAGACATGTTTGCCACAAGAGAATATTTGCCATTTACATTTCTCGCCAACATAGTTAAAATATCCATGGATATGATACAGTCAGACGGTGACACAAAGTTATCTTTACGGTTACGTATAATTTAATAGTTCACATTTCGCCACTAGAAGCGGGATTGTTCCTTGCTGAAGGGCAAAGATGAAGGGCAAAAGTATTAAAGTTGTTCTATGTAATATTCTTTTTTTTTAGAATATGTACTACCAATATATTCAGTTTCTTAACGTAAACATTTATAAAGTGGTAATAAACTGTCATCCTGCCGCCTTCCGCCAGTTGATATAACTGATGACTAATCATTTACAAGAGCGACATATATATATATTTTTTAATTACGTGGCCTACAGCGATATGCCAAACAGCCAATGGGTCAATTTGAGTCAGTGCAATTATCAATTTCATTCCGAGGTAATCAAATATCAGCATGTAAATATCACACCCATACCTTACCCGGGACTCGAACCCAGGACCCCTCGCACCGTAAGCCGGTGTGCATCCGCTACGCTGCGGAGGTCGGCAGATAAATTATTTGAGTGCTAGGCAAGACGATGCCAAGTGGCGTGCAGAGAGTAGGTATTGGGGCTAGACAGAGATCTGGCTGTTTATAGTCACCAGTGACTCTATGCCAAGGATGACTAGATAAATTAATGAAAATACGGCTGTTATAGTTAGATTGGTCGTAATTCGCAATCAACTGTACATGCACTACTCGGACATGGACTGAGCTAATACGACTGTACAAATGCATTTACGTTGGGCAACAATTTATATACACCTTCCTATTTGGATATGTATTATGTACAAGAATAGAAGTAATAATAATAATTTTTTTGGGCGTTTGGAGTGTTTACTATTCTCCCAACACAGTAGGAGTATCGATAGCCAGAGAGAATAAAGACTTGTGAATTATATTCTTATTATAACAGTAAAATGTGGCAGGTTAAAAGTATAAACTGTAACTGTAATAAATGGTACAGGCAATTAGCAAAACAATTATTACTGGGCAGGGTATATTCACAGATTTTAAAAAGTGACACAAGAACACATATAAACATACAGTAATCATTAGGTGTGTGTGTATCCTTCCGCCATCACAACTTTCAGACATTGTCTTATTGTTAAGTATTTGTAAACAATTTATTAATATAATGTAATGCCCCGAAATTTATCTATTTTTAAAATTAAAACTACTTGTGTTCACTGTGCGTCTATGTTGCAAATTTCAGCCTGAGTTATTCCCGCTCTTCGCGTTTTCGTGCGGGAAAGCGCGGCTTACTGGTGGCCCGGGGCAGCAGTTGAGGTTCACTCGGCGTCGAGACTAGACGATCCCGCGCACCGCGGGGTCTTCGTCTTGCCATCACCGCGCTTAGGGAGGTTGCCAAGACATTCGGGTAATGTAGCAAATAATCACTGGTGAGATACAACTGTAACCTTACTCACAGATCATATTCCAGAACATGTCTAAACACAATTCTTGTTAAGTGAGGAAAAATCAACCATTTTAATAAACTGTGCCATACACAAGGTTAGAAACTGATTTCAAAGCATTCTAGCGGACGTTTGTCAACCATTGATACATTTGCTACACCAAATGTTTTACAGATTACAGATAGCAGCATTATTGTGCGAATTAAAATGTGTAATTTTAATTTTCTCAAGTAAATTTCAAGTTGCGATTATTTTTTTGTTTTGACAATTGAAGTGCACAAAATGTATTCCAGAACAGTTTCGCTATCATAAAGTTTCATTTGGCACTCCAACACGTTTGTTACGTCCCCCGATGATCAAAAAATTACTATATATGAGTTAATGGCGCCAGCTGCAATTCAGCCATCTGGACGAAATAAACGAAGTGAGCTCTGCACATTAACGTAATTTTGGCAACAGATAGGACACTAAAATAGCTTGCCTAAAATAAGGGACTGGCTGAATCCTATCGTGCACTACGAATATGATTAGAGGGTACAGGTTTAGCATATTAAACAATTAAACCCTTAGTTTTGTGTCTTGGAATACCGATGTTAGTCAATTGATTAAGTCACTTGACTCCTTTTTACATTGGCTC
Organism: Bacillus rossius redtenbacheri; assembly: GCF_032445375.1. Lineage (NCBI taxonomy): Eukaryota > Metazoa > Arthropoda > Insecta > Phasmatodea > Bacillidae > Bacillus > Bacillus rossius. The sequence goes on along the minus strand of NC_086339.1, from coordinate 9,613,682 downwards.
CGTGGCAGTACATTACAATTCAGTTTATGTCGTTAATATGCTCTCAGATACAATTGATGTATTTAAATTATAGGACTTTTATAGTAAATACTGTCAGAAAGTTTTTATAAACACTAACTGCAGACTTGCATATGTTGCACTCTTATATTACAATTCCGTGTGGAATTGATCTAGCTGCACCGTATTATTTGTATAAATATACTTTTTCAGTCTGGTTGATGAGGTCTAGTCCCAGAAGAATGTTTTAAAATATGCCATGGCCTAAAATAAATGTTATTATTGGCCAGCCATTGTGAAACTATAATGTGCCCCTTGCACAACTACCTCTGTCTCTAATAATTTGTGATGTCTCTCTGGAGATACTTTGGGGTTTTGAGATGGTTGACCAACGTGTCAAATTAGCTAAACGTACAAGCACGGTGGTGACATACTCATACCCTATTGAAAGACACTACTCATGGAGGAAGGGCTATGTCACGAGGATATGTACACCAGCATGACAGAATATATACAGAACTATTATGGAATAGCACCCTGAACAAAACATTATATTTGACCATCAGTCAGGCATTATTTAAGTTTTATTGTTTAGCCTCCGGACTACACACAATGCATCTCCCGATCATTTACGTAAACTTGGCATCCAGGACCGGCATGCATGCAGTTATGACACCATCCTAGTTAATAATAATTTGTTGCTTGAATGCCCTATTGTCCCATCCAGACATAACCATACATACAATTAGGTGCTCTCGTTTTGCGTTTTCCACTTGGGTACCCCTCAATTCTTTTCCAGTCCATGCATGTCTGTATACATAATACTCTCTCCTTATTTATTAGAAAATGACATTCATATTTAATTGCTGGCTTTTCCTTATGACCCCTGTCCATGGTGGCCAGTTCTATGTACCAATGATCCCGCTCCATGGCCTATTCTACGTTTGGTCAATGAGCCTCGATCACCATGATGTAACGTCTTCAATGTTTAGATTTGCAATAAATTGAGCTTAAGCAGTTGTTTGTATGTAAAAATCCTTACTTTTTTGACTGTTCTAGAGTTTTAAAACAGAACTCTTGAAATAAATGCCTTGCAATGAAAGATTAGGCTCACCAAGAAACGACATGGATAATAGTTTATTGTTCATAACCTCAATTTTCACTACTTGCCAAAAATTACAAAATAGGTTAATGTACCAACACTTTCCTGAAGTTTTGATGCATCAAAAGTCATGGAAGTCAAACTCACAATAATAATAGGTAAAAATATTCCAATACTTTAGATGGATTGAGAGACAGCTGCCATGTAACCTTTACACAATTTTTTTAAAGTCTGACGTGATTACAGAGATGCTTCTTGTTTACATCTCACGTAAACATAACATTGGCTTGTTCTGCAAGTGGCTGTTGCCACCCTTGCAAGCCTTTCCACTATTGCCAAAACGTAACCTACATGTCATCAAAATTATGATGCCCTAAGCACAGAGAACATGAGGAACTTATATCGTACAAAATGCTGATACACACTATTTGGATGTGCCAGTAAGTTTCTCCGTTTCTATAATAAATAACACTCTGTAACTGGACGTCTAAAACTTTTAATTGATTATAAAAATGGAAAATTTGCAGTTGGCATAACTGCACGATTTATTCGGACAGTTGCCACAGATATTTACTATATTATATGTGCGACGATAAATTCAAGTGATGCGTCAAGAAACAAAACACAAGTTAACAAACAGGTGCCGAATATTAAAGTTAAGTTACTTTTACGGTTTGTATTGTGAATGAATTTTTTAACAACTTTCATGACCAGTCCTTCAGTTTCAATATTATTTCGCGACTATCACGATTTTTTAGGTACAGAAACGGGATGCCTGGTAAATACAGGCAGATGTTTTTATTTGTACACTGAAGCAATCAGGTCTAGATTAATAATTTAAAAGACCAGGTGTCCTGCATCTGCTCATCCAGTATTTTAAAATCAGGTCGGTATCATCACATATTTGTACAGGCTCAGGCCTCCCTGTTATCAAGTGTAATCCACACAAGATACAAGATGGGATTGTGAAAATGTAGGTACACAAAAGCACAAACAAAATAATAACAACCAATGTGATTATAAAAATTGCATTTTTTTTATTTGTGAGGTTTTGTCTTCAAGTAATATACAATTGAACTGAAGACAATAATAGAGATTTGTTTAATTTCAAATAAACGCGTTTATCGCTGTGCAAAACAAAGAGAAACGACACTTGTGACATGATGTACAAAGTTAATGAGTTAATTGTGTACAGGAATACTAAACTACACAAAGCTAAACGCTACTGTAACCTGCTGTATTGTACGTGATTTGAGTTATTACCACTGAGGGAAAAATTCATCTAAGAGACGTGCTTTAGAGGACGTCAGTGTCATCTGTAAAACATACAATTAAGTTACCACGTACATATGTACAAGCGGGGCCCAGTGCGACAGCTCTTGCGGCAAGACTCACTTTTATCTTAAGAGGTAGCAAAATAAAACCACTGTTCGACACGTAACAGAAAATTACTGCAGTGACAAGATGTGTTTTGAAAGCTTTCCGTTTCACCAACCGCCGAAACGAGTAACACTTCCGCTCGTAATATCACAACAGCACCACTCTCACGGGACCCCGTACAAAAGAAGCACTTATCACAGGGTGTATAACAATCATCGGAAGTTTATCAAAATTCTGCTGCAGAAACATAATACACCAGCCATTAAAAAAAAAAAACATACAAAAAAAAAAGGAAGTTGATGAATAAAAGGTAGCAAAGATCACAGGTAAGCTAGGCAAAGATAAAATTTACAGTATCAACATATTATCAGCATCAAGTTAGCAGGTACCACACAGTGGTAAAATAGTGTGTGTGCCAGTACAGGACTTACAAAAAAATACATACTATACAACTTTCTAAAAACTATATTACACTGTACATACCAGCATTTTTTTTTTTCGCGTGTGATATAAAAACTTTGTATAATATTTGGCTAGGTGCTGATCACAGGCCATGCGGGCGCTCAGTTGAGGTACTTGCGGCACTTGCGCGAGCCGCAGGTGCACGGGATCTTGACGTCCTCGAAGGGGAACTTGTAGTCGTAGGTGAGCTCCTCGCCCTGGAGGATGCGGCGCAGCGCGAAGATCAGGATGTGCTTCTTGCCGAGGATGTCGACCACCCGCGAGTAGCAGTTGGGCTGCAACACCCCGGAGCACGCGCTTTCCCACAGCTCCGCAAACCGCGTTCCTTCACTCGTTGCCGCGACAAAAAAACAAAAAAATTTAACCAGGATGTTTCCGTCACAAAGATCATAAACCAGAGCCACGGAATTTTCGCACGTTCATTTAGTCGCAAGCTAGAATGCAAACCCTCCACGCTGTCGCACTCTGTTCGTGATCGGACCGCAGTTATCTGGACACGCCCCTCTACGACCGTGAGCTAGGAGGGAAGTAAGCGAATCAGGTAG